>NC_057806.1:184827457-184932664 GCF_018294505.1 Triticum aestivum
TGGCTTACCACTCGGTAGGATTTTGATAACTTAGGCGAGCACGAGGCTGCAGCTAAGCCTCCGAGTGAGAGGGTTGCTCTTCACTCGGTAGGATTTTTATAACTTAGGCGAGTGCTTGAACTGCAGCTAAGCCCCCGAGTGAGAGGGTTGCTCTTCACTCGGTAGGATTTTTATAACTTAGGCGAGCACAGGGCTGCAGCTAAGCCTCCGAGTGAAAGTCTGGCTTACCACTCGGTAGGATTTTTATAACTTAGGCGAAACGGATTCGCAGCTAAGCCTCCGAGTGAGAGTCTGGCTCACCACTCGGTAGGATTTTTACAAACTTAGGCGAAACGGATTCGCGGCTAAGTCACCCACTGAGGGGGAATTTTATTGTGGACAAAAATAAAAAGTGACAGAAATTATGGAGGAACTATGACACTATTATTTTGAGGCCCACGAACTACAGAAGTACTTTATTGCAACTCATCCGAGTGATAAAGCTTAAGTGTAAAATGGGTGGAGTAGCTCCGCGTTCCAAGCTCGGGGCTCGTCGATATTATGCTCGACGTTGTAAAGACGGTACGCCCCGTTGTGGAGAACCTTGGTGACGATGAAGGGGCCTTCCCAAGAAGGAGCAAGCTTGTGTGGTTTGTGCTGATCCACTCGGAGAACCAAATCCCCTTCCTGGAAGGCTCGACCTCTCACATTTCGAGCGTGGAAACGGCGCAGATCTTGTTGGTAGATGGTCGACCGGATCAGAGCCATCTCCCTTTCTTCCTCTAAAAGGTCGACTGCGTCCTGCCGCGCTTGTTCAGCTTCTGCTTCGTTGTAGATTTCAACTCGGGGAGCATTATGAAGAAGATCACTCGGCAAGACCGCTTCAGCTCCGTAGACCAAGAAGAATGGAGTTCTTCCGGTCGACCGATTAGGTGTGGTCCGCAGCCCCCAGAGCACAGAGGGAAGTTCGTCGACCCAAGCTCCAGCCGCGTGTTTGAGATCACGCATCAGTCGAGGCTTCAAACCCTTAAGAATCAGTCGATTAGCTCGCTCTGCTTGTCCATTCGACTGCGGATGGGCGACTGAAGCGTAGTCGACTCGTGTGCCCTGGGAGTTGCAGAAAGTTCTGAATTCTTCTGAGTCAAAGTTCGACCCATTATCCGTGATGATGCTGTGCGGGACTCCATATCTGAATATTAGTTCCCTGATGAAGCTAATAGCAGTACTGGTGTCGAGGCTCTTGATTGGTTTAGCCTCGATCCACTTGGTGAACTTGTCGACTGCCACCAGTACATGCGTGAAGCCACTTCGTCCTGTTCTCAAAGGACCGATCATATCCAGCCCCCAAACTGCAAAAGGCCAGACGAGTGGGATGGTCTTCAAAGCTGACGCAGGCTTGTGCGACATATTTGAGTAGAACTGACATCCCTCGCACTTATCTACTATCTCTTTTGCCATCTCATTCGCCTTGGGCCAGTAAAATCCGGCTCGGTATGCTTTGGCCACGATGGTCCGAGAGGACGCATGATGACCACAGGTCCCCGAGTGAATATCATTGAGGATGAGTCGACCTTCTTCTGGTGTTATGCACTTCTGACCGACTCCAGTCGTGCTTTCTCTGTATAATTGTCCTTTGATTACGGTAAAGGCCTTAGATCGACGGACGATCTGTCGAGCCTCTTCTTCATCCTCCGGAAGCTCTTTCCTCAAGATATATGCGACATACGGAATCGTCCAGTCGGGAATGACCACCAAAACCTCCATGATCAAGTCGACCACCGCTGGGACTTCAACTTCAGTCGGATCTGTGGCGCTCTTGGGCTGCGGAGTTTCTTCGGTGAAAGGATCCTCTTTGACTGACGGAGTGTGTATATGCTCCAAGAACACACCACTCGGAATGGCTTCTCTCTTGGAACCTATCTTTGCTAGATCATCAGCTGCTTGATTTTTCAGTCGGGGTATATGATGGAGCTCCAACCCCTCGAACTTCTTCTCTAGCTTCCTCACCGCACTGCAGTATCCAGTCATGGCTGGGCTTCTCACGTCCCACTCTTTCATCACCTGATTGACCACTAAATCCGAGTCGCCATAGACCATTAGGCGACGGACGCCGAGTGAAATGGCCATTCGCAACCCATATAGGAGGGCCTCATATTCTGCCTCATTGTTGGAGGAATCAAAGTGAATCTGGAGCACATATCTGAGCTTATCTCCTCTGGGGGAAACCAGGACAACCCCAGCACCGGAACCATTCAACATCTTAGAGCCATCGAAAAACATGGTCCAATGCTCCGAGTGAACTTCAGTCGGCTGCTGTTGTTCAATCCACTCGGCGAGGAAATCTGCTATCGCCTGGGACTTGATGGCTTTCTTTGCCTCAAACTTGATATCAAGGGGAAGAAGTTCAATCGCCCATTTGGCCACTCGACCAGTTGCATCTCTGTTGTGCAAAATCTCTGATAGTGGAGCGTCGCTGACGACTGTGATGGAATGGTCAGAGAAATAATGAGCAACCTTCTTTGTGGTCATGTATATTCCATACACAAGCTTCTGATAATGAGGATATCTCTGCTTGGATGGAGTCAAGACTTCAGACAAATAATACACTGGGCGCTGAACTTTGAGAGCTTTTCCTTCTTCTTCCCGCTCGACCGTTAGCACAGTACTGACGACTTGTCCTGTGGCTGCGATGTAGAGCAATAGAGGCTCTTTGCTGATTGGAGCAGCAAGCACCGGCTGGGTGGAGAGCAGAGCTTTTAGCTCGGCAAACGATGCATCAGCTTCTGGAGTCCACTCGAACTTGTCAGCCTTCTTCATCAGTCGGTAAAGAGGCAGTGCCTTTTCACCGAGTCGTGAGATGAATCGACTTAATGCGGCCAAGCATCCAGTAAGCTTCTGGACATCGTGCACGCGCACAGGGCGTTTCATTCGGAGAATAGTGCCAATCTTCTCTGGGTTAGCGTCGATTCCCCGTTCGGAAACGAGAAAACCGAGTAACTTGCCACCAGGAACTCCAAATGTGCACTTTGATGGATTGAGCTTGATATCATACCTTCTGAGGTTGGCAAATGTTTCGGCGAGGTCAGCGAGCAGGTCGGAACCTTTTCGTGACTTGACAACAATATCATCCATATAAGCTTCCACATTCCGACTGATTTGGGTGAGTAGACACTTCTGAATCATTCGCATAAATGTGGCTCCGGCATTCTTGAGGCCGAATGGCATGGTGATATAGTAGAAGCACCCGAATGGAGTGATGAAAGCTGTTTTTACCTCATCGGGCCCGTACAGACGGATCTGGTGGTACCCGGAGTAAGCATCTAAAAAAGACAACCTCTCGCATCCCGCGGTCGAGTCAACAATTTGATCTATGCGAGGGAGAGGAAAGTGATCTTTCGGGCAGGCCCGGTTGATGTGCTTGAAATCAATGCACATTCGGAGCGACTTGTCCTTCTTAGGAACCATGACGACATTAGCGAGCCACTCGGAGTGGTATATCTCTCGGATAAATCCTGCCGCCAACAGTCGAGCCACTTCTTCTCCTATGGCCTTTCTCTTCTGGACGGCGGACCGCCGAAGATGCTCTTTGACTGGTTTTGCAGACGAGTTGACTCTTAGGCGATGCTCAGCCAGTCCCCTGGGAACACCTGGCATGTCAGCGGGCTTCCATGCAAAAATGTCCCAGTTCTCACGGAGGAACTGGATGAGCGCTTCTTCCTATTTTGGGTCGAGTGTTGTGGAGATGCGGGTCGGAGCTGCTTCGGGGTCGGTCGGGTGAATGTGAACAGGCTTCGTCTCACCGGACGACTGGAATGCAGACTCTGTGGCGGGCTTCTTGGATCGCAGCAAGTCACTCGGATCTGCGTTTTGCTTGTATTCTTCGAACTCGACCGCTGTCACTTGGGAATCGGCAATCTTGGAGCCCTTCTGAAAGCACTCCTCTGCCTTCTTCCTATCACCGGTGACAGTGATCACCCCTTTGGGACCGGGCATCTTCAATTTGAGGTACACGTAACATGGTCGAGCCATGAACCGTGCATAGGCTGGTCTCCCCAAAATGGCATGATATGCACTTTGAAAATCCACGACCTCAAACGTCAACTTTTCTTTGCGAAAATGCTTCGAATCACCAAACACTACGTCCAAAGCTATCTGGCCGAGTGACTCGGCCTTCTTCCCTGGTATAACTCCATGGAAGCTCATGTTACTAGTGCTCAGTCGGGACATCGGAATGCCCATACCTTTCAATGTGTCTGCATACAATAAGTTCAGCCCACTTCCACCATCCATCAGCACCTTTGTTAGTCGAGTGCCTTCGACAACTGGATCGACCACCAAAGCTTGCCTCCCGGGGGTGGCAATATGAGTCGGGTGATCAGATTGGTCGAATGTGATGGGTGTTTGAGACCACTTCAGATAATTTGCCTTTGCTGGGGCAACCATGTTCACCTCTCGGTTAATCACTTTCAGTCGACTTCTGCTTTCCACATCTGCAAAGATCATCAGAGTGGAGTTGATATGCGGATATCCTCCCTCACTGTCCTCTTTGTCTTCGGCCTTGTCTGACTCCTTCTCCTTGTCCTTAGACTGTTTTCCCTGAAACTGCTGGATCAGGAGTCGACATTGGCGAGTGGTGTGCTTTGGGTAAATGATATTCCCCTCTTCATCTTTCTTCGTGTGAATGTGACACGGCATATCCATCACGTCGTTCCCTTCTTTATCCTTTACCTTCTTGGGGTTCCAGGATCCTTTTGGTTTCCCCTTAAACTTTCCTTGAGTCACGGCCAGAGCCTCTCCAGGAGCTGCCGGTTCAGCCTTCCGCTTCTGTTTCCGACTGGTATTTCCTTTTTCCGACTGACTCGGCTTGTGCTTGCCGCTTCGGAGTCGGTCTTCTTCTTCGCCGTTGGCGTACTTGGTAGCAATCTCCATCATTCGACTCAAGGTCATGTCACCGGTTCGACCAAATTTCAAACTCAGTTCTCTGTTCTTGACGCCGTCTTTGAAGGCGCATACTGCTTGATGATCAGAGACATTTTCCACAGTGTGGTGCAAAGTGATCCACCTCTGAATATACTCTCTGAGAGTCTCATTAGTTTTCTGCACGCAGACCTGCAACTCTGTCAATCCCGCTGGTCGCTTGCAAGTCCCTTCAAACGTTCTGACGAACACTCGGGACAGATCTTCCCAAGTGTAAATGCTGCTAGGAGGTAATTGAGTCAACCATGCCCTGGCAGAACCTTCCAACATGAGGGGCAAATGCTTCATGGCCACCTCGTCGTTCCCACCACCGATCTGAACTGCCACTCGGTAGTCTTCAAGCCAAGTTTCAGGCTTAGACTCACCAGTGAACTTGCTGACTCCTGTTGCCAACCTGAAATTGGGGGGGATAACTGCGGCTCTGATAGCTCTGCTGAAACATTCAGGACCAGAAACATGTACTCGACTGCTCGTGGGTACATCTCTGTCGAGTGCGCCTCGATGGGCTCTGTTCCGGTCGACCAACCCTTGCACGATAATGGATCGCGCGTCGAAGCCTGGCTCTCTGGGGTCAACTGGAACCCTACGCCCTGTACTGTACTGACGCCTATCATCTGGCTGCCGAGGAGCGTAAGACCCACCCCTCGGAGGGGAATAGGGCACTCGACGCCTATCATCTTGGTCGAGTCTGTCGCCATATTGATCTCGCCGATTCTCACGCCCTTCGCGCCGCGGAGGCGATCTGGGGCTGTGAGCCGACTGAACCGTATTCATAGTGACAGATCGACTGTGAATTCTGTTGCGCGACTGAGACACGGCTGAATTCTGATCTCCTGCTGCCCGGAGCAGATCCCTGATCTGCAGCAAACCTCTGCCAGCTTCCGACTGCGAAGGCTGAATGGACTCTGCTATACGGGTCGCAGCTGCTAAATTCTGAATTGGGGTTCGATATACCTGAGTCGGCGGGAAGAGTTGACGTCGACTGGTGTCGGGAACTCGTTGCCGCGCGCGCTCGTCGAGTGCTCGCTGAAGGTTCTCCAGTCGAGTGCGCTCGGCCAAATTGGCCAGACGCGCCTCCTCCAAGGCACGAGCCTCGGGGGTTTCTCCTGCGATGGGAATATGCAGGGGATCCTCGTTCCTGCGGTGAAGCTCTTCTCTTTGCAGAGAGTCGAGTGGCTCGGGCTGGTACTCTTCGTAGTCTCGTGCAGGGTCGCCGCCGTCACCTGCTCCACCACCTCGGGCGAAGCCAGGAGGGCTGTGGGGCCCGTCGACCATCAAGATTTCCGCCGCTGGATCACTGCTTCCGCACTCGGATGCGGTCTCTCCAGAGCCAGTCGACTGATCGAACAAGCCGTAGAGAGATTCGTTGGGCTCGATTGCCGCAACTTGTGTAGTGGCCGATTGGCGAGCCACCGCGTGACTCACCCATCGCTGAAGCCTCGACCGGCCTGAGCGCTTGCGCTGGCGGGAGACCGGGAGGGTGGACGATGGAGGAGCCGACCGATACTGGGTCGACGGTTGCCGCAGCAGAACGCCGCGGACACATGCGCGAAAATGCGTCGCACCGCGGACGGGGAGCGCGTCTACGTCGAGTGGAGCCTCCTGGAGCCATGCGGAGTCGTCGGCGATGAAGGTGAGAATGCCGAGACGGATCTCTTGACCCTTGACCAAAACTCCAGCAGACACCATGATGAGAGTACTCGGAAGAATCGCAACTTCTCCACAAAATCGCTAAAACACCGGCCCCACGGTGGGCGCCAACTGTCGTGGTTCTAAGCCTGACAGTAGAGTGGGGGTAGGTATGGAGAGGCAAGGTCCTAGCTATGGAGAGGTTGTAAGCACAAAGGATGTACGAGTTTAGGCCCTTCTCGGAAGAAGTAACAGCCCTACGTCTCGGAGCCCGGAGGCGGTCGAGTGGATTATGAATGTATGAATTACAAGGTGCCGAACCCCTCTGCCTGTGGAGGAGGGTGGCTTATATAGAGTGCGCCAGGACCCTAGCCAGCCCACGCAGGAGCGGGTTTAAGGTGAGTTAAGTCTGGGGCGTTACTGGTAACGCCCCACATAAAGGCCTTTATTATCATAAAGTCTACTTGATTACAGGCCGTTGCAGTGCAGAGTGCCTCTTGACCTCCTGGTGGTCGAGTGAGTCTTCGTGGTCGAGTCCGTCAGACCAGTCGAGTGAGTCCTCATTGGTCGACTGGAAGGCGACCTCTTCTAAGGATGTCCTAGGGTAAGTTACTTGGATCAGGTCCATGATCCTACCCTAGGTACACAACCCCATCAGGGTCCACGAAGAAGCAACCACCCACAAAGGGTCCACGAAGAAGCAACCTTGTCTATCCCACCATGGCCATCGCCCACACAGGACTTGCCTCACTAGCGGTAGATCTTCACGAAGTAGGCGATCTCCTTGCCCTTACAAACTCCTTGATTCAACTCCACAATCTTGTCGGAGGCTCCCAAGTGACACCTAGCCAATCTAGGAGACACCACTCTCCAAGAAGTAACAAATGGTGTGTACGTAATGAACTCCTTGCTCTTGTGCTTCAAATGATAGTCTCCCCAACACTCAACTCTCTCTCATAGGATTTGGATTTGGTGGAAAGAAGATTTGAGTGGAAAGCAACTTGGGAAGGCTAGAGATCAAGATTCATATGGTAGGAATGGAATGTCTTGGTCTCAACACATGAGTAGGTGGTTCTCTCTCAGAACATAAGGGTTGGAATTGTGTATGTGTCCTGATGGCTCTCTCCACGAATGAAGAGGTGGAGGGGTATATATAGCCTCCACACAAAATCCAACCGTTACACACAGTTTTCCAATCTCGGTGGGACCGAATCAACAAACTCGGTCGGACCGAAAATGTAAACCTAGTGACCGTTAGAGATTTTCGGTGGGACTGACATGCAACTCGGTAGGACCGATATGGTTAGGGTTTGGGCATAACGTAATCTCGGTGAGACCGATTACACAAACTCGGTGAGACCGATTTTGGTAATTAGCTAACCAGAGAGTTGGTCAGGCAAACTCGGTGGGACCGATTTGCTCTTTCGGTGAGACCGAAAAGTTACAAAAAGGAAACACTGAATTTACATTGCAATCTCGGTGGGACCGATTCGCTCTTTCGGTGAGACCAAAAAGTTACGAAAGGGAAACAGAGAGTTTGCAATCCCATCTCGGTGAGACCGAGATCCCTATCGGTAGAACCGAATTGCTAGGGTTTGGCAGTGGCTTATGACAAGTGAAACTCGGTGGCGCCGGATAGGAAGAATCGGTAGGACCGAGTTTGGCTTAGGGTTTAGGTCATATGTGGATATGGGAAAGTAGTTGAGGGTTTTGGAGCATATCACTAAGCACATGAAGCAAGAGGCTCATTAAGCAACACCTCATCCCTCCTTGATAGTATTGGCTTTTCCTAAAGACTCAATGTGATCTTGGATCACTAAAATGTAAAGTGAAGAGTCTTGAGCTTTTGAGCTTGAGCCAATCCTTTGTCCTTAGCATTTTGATGGTTCTACTTTCACATCCATGCCATGCCAATCATTGAGCTTTCCTGAAATAATCATCTTGGAATAGCATTAGCTCAATGAGCTATATGTTGTTATGAATTACCAAAACCACCTAGGGATAGTTGCACTTTCAATCTCCCCCTTTTTGGTAATTGATGACAACATATAGATCAAAGCTTCGACAAATGATAATAAGCATGAAATATATCGTCGCTTTGAGAAGTATGTGACAAGTAAGAGCTCCCCCTAAATTTGTGCATATTTAAAATTTGCTTTGGACTGCAAATGCACAAGGAGTTAGAGTCATGGGTTACTCTTTCATGTCACATACATCTTGGTGGAGCGCTTAAAATGATAAGAATGAAATACATGCACTCATCACCAAGAATAGTGAATGATCACATAAGATAGATAAGATAATAGCATTAAGCAAGCATTAAGGGTAGCTTATGATCAAACACATGATCATCAATGTCTCACAAGCATAGTATCTCAAGCACTCAAAAGTAAACAAAGTTCGAAAGACCACCAAATAAAGCAAGAGAGAAAAAAGCAACACTCTCTCTCTCAAAGCCTATGATCTATACATCTTCTCCCCCTTTGGCAACAAGTTACCAAAAAGTTCCTAGAAAATGCATGGTGCTAGATCGACACTCAGGCTTGATCTTCTGGTGGTGGTGGAGTCCGGATCACTCCAAGGACGAAGGCTTCTGTAGACGCTGAAGTAGACGCTGAAGTTGGAGCTGAAGTAGATGCTAGAGCTGGTTGGGCTGGTGCTACGGCTGGAGCTGAGGCAGTTGCTCTTGTGTCAGGAACTGGCACTGCAGACGACCTCGGACCTCTTGGCACTCTGGCAAAGGCATCAGTGGCTGTCTTCCCTTTCCTCTCCTGCATATCATCTTGGAGCTGCTCCACTGCAGTCTGAATCTCTGTCACCTTGACATCCAAGTCATAGAACTTTTGTTCCATGATTCTCTCTAAGCTTGCCTGGTTCTGAGTTAGGGTGGCTAGTCCTTTCTCAATCCGCAGGGTGGATGCAATCAGGTAACCAAGCTGCTCTTGTTTGGTTTTCAAGAAATACTCAGATGCCTCCTCTTGAGTTGGCATCTTGGCAGCTTTCTCCTTCCTTGCCTTCTCCTTCTTTGCTTGTGCTTGGGCAGATGATGGTTCATTTTCAGTCATCACAACTTGATTGTCCTCAAAATCTGGACGGATAGGCAGGTGTTCCTTGTCCAATAAGTATATGCACGTGCCCATCTTGGAGTTGATGAGCTCCTGAATCTATGGGTCATATCCACAGCTCCTCTTCTGGTCTGCTGCTGTCCTCTTGATAGTCTCTACTATGAGGCTCATCACCTTGAACTTCTGTGGCACATCAAATACATGAAGCAAATTTATTGCATGGCCTCTGATCATCTTGTGATCTCCAGACTTGGGCAAGAGAGTGTGCCTCAATATCCAATTTATAGTTGGCAGTCGTGACAGAAGATAATGCATAGACCCAAACTTGAAAGTATCAAGAGCTTCATTGGGAATCTCCTTGTACATGTTGGACATTGAGTTGTGGTCCATCTTCTTCTTGGCATAAATGTCCAAGTCATCTGCTTGCTCCTCTGGGGCATTAATCAGCTGAGCCCATTCAACAACTGTGGATTGGTACCTCGTACCCTCAGACATCCATGTGATCCTTCCATCTGGGTAGAAGTGTGATGTGGAGTAGAGCTGCATGATTAGCTCCTCGTTCCACTTTGTGAGCTTCTACCCAACAAAGTCTGCAACTCCACACGCACTAAAGCTGTCATACACTCCAGGGTAGTGTTCCTCATTTTCCTTCATGTAGGTCCAGTCGACCCATCTCATGTCACAAACAATTGGCTTCTTATCAAGCAGCACTGTCTCATAGAAATCTTGTTGTTCCTTAGTGTGAAATATGTAGTCCACAGCAGTTTTTCTCCTTGAAGCATACGGATCTGCTTCTCTCCTCTTCCTGAGCCCTGAGTCTCTCCTGAGCTTCATATCCTCAGCCACAGGATGAGCATCATTGTGGTCTGGGATCTTGGGCTTGAGTTTTCTGAGAACTTGCTCTTCATCCTCTTCTTCAGCAGCTTCAGGCACTGGGGCCTTGTTCTTCTCAGCAGCAGGTATGCTCCTTGTATTTCTCTTTGGTGCTGTCTTGACCTTTGATGCAGCCTTGGGCTTAGATGCAGTAGCCCCTGATTTGATAGCATCACCCATTAGCTTGGGTGCCTTAGGTGCTGGTGCAGCAACCTCTTCTTCCTCTTCCTCTTCCATAATGGAAGCCTTTCCAAGCACTTTAGCTACGGTCTTCTTGACCCTTTCCTTCCTCTTCTTGCCTTCAGCAGCAACTGGCTCTTTGGGTGCAGGCTTTTCAGTTGAAGCTCTAGCCTTTGACATAGGCTACCTGCCTGCTGGCCTTTTGATCTTTAAGCCTGGCTTTGTGCCCTGTGCTGGCTCAACTCTCTTTGATGTGGCCTCTTCCTCTGCCACATAATCTTCATCTTCAGAATCTGAAGTTCTCTTCTTCATCTGTCTAGTGGCAGCTTTTGGCAGATTGCTTGGGGTACTTCTGCTGCCATCATCTGAAGAGCTGGAGGGACTAGTGCCCTCACTCATCTGCACTTGCTGCTCTGACAAGTTCTGGCTGTCACTCTGATCAGACATGATGAACAAGCTGACTGCTGACCCTGTGAATAGTTTATAGATGAGGTAGAATAGATGAGCATCACAAAATGCAGAGATTTTTGCAAAAAGAATGATCCAAAAACTTAGTTTTAGTTTCCCACTGAAATCATCTCGGATCTACCGATTTTTAAACTCGGTGATACCGAAGCAGTTTTGGAACCTAAACTAGTGAACTCGGTAGGACCGAGTCACAGTTTGGTGGCACCGAGACTGCTAGGGTTTCTCAGAGTTCCAAAATCGGTCACACCGATAAGTAATTCTCGGTCAGACCGAGTCTCACTTGTGCAATGGCATAGGCCAAATCGATGGGACCGAGTTTTTCAACTCGGTGGGTCCGAGATGGTTTCGGCGGAAACCTAACCCTAAAATTTTCGAATCAAACCTAATCTATGAGCGCATTGACTGGATAGGAGTGTTTCAATCGTGGCAAGAATCATGATGATCACAATGTGCTAGGAATCAGATTGGAGAATAGCACAAAGATCGAGTCCATACCCTAGTTCGGCGGAGACTCGCTACGGCGGCAACGGCGGGGTAGAATTCCCATTGACGGCGACGAAGACCAGCGACTGGAGGCGGCTGGCAGCGAGAAGACGATCCGGAGACCACGTTGGCAGAGCAGGCTATCGTGCAGGCGAAAGGGTTCGGAGAAATTTCCAAATTTTTGCCCGTGACTATATATAGCCCGACCCTGTCGGTGTGACCGAGTGGAACAACTCAGTGGCACTGAGATTCATAACTACAAGCAGTTATTGAAACTCGGTGTGACCGAAAAGTTCAAATCGGTTGCACCGAGATCGAAAACCTAGATCAACTTAATGATCTCGGTAGGACCGAAAGTGGGGTATCGGTCAGACCGAGAATCATAAAGAGGTTTTGGAAGTTTAAGTCTATGACGAATCGGGGACTCTGAGCGCTCCTCACACAGAGTGGTTCGAATCTGACTTGATCAAATTTTGTGATGCAGCATGAATAGAGTTTGAGATGAGAAAAGCATAGATAGATAGAGGAGGTTCTTAGGCATTCTTGTCCATCCACTTGGCAAAAGGAAATAAAACTAAACAATCAAAACAACAAGTGGATGTCCTCGAATGAGTAAAATATGCAACCAGCATGCTCACACAATAAGATGGCAAATGAGATATGTGACAAGGCATGCACAACCAATTCTAGCATCTATCAAGCAATTTGCGATGACAAGGTCATATATATATGAGCATATTGACTTAGGAGTCAAGTGAGAACACTTGATCATAGGTCATACTCATCTTTTAAGCTCAAGTGGGGTTACCACTTTTACATAAAGCATTTTGTGTTCACATCGTTAGAGTTGCTTTAGCTCAAGTCTTAGAGTAAAGCTCCCCCTAGATGTGATATCCCCCCCTTAGAGGGATGAACTAACCTCGGGTTTTGTCGATGATGACTTCATGTAGATGTTGAAGATGTGGATGCTTAAATGTTGATGTAGATCACTTGGAGCTATCCCTTTGAGTGAATTGCACTTTCAATACCTACATGGGTTAGTCCCGCAAGGAACAAACAAGGATATCCATAGACATAGAGTGATGCACACACAATATGATGTCCATGAAAACTTTTAGGTTACCTTGTCCCTTGTCTTACCAACAAGAGGGTTTGTGACTCCTTGAACTAGTGCAAGATGTGGAAGTTGATTGCACTTGTTCTTGCCAAAATGATAAGAGTGAAATATGTTGGTGGAGTCACCCTCAAGAACTCTCTAGTTCTTCTTCTTTTGGATCCACACCATCTTGATGGGAATCCTTGGAGTTGTAGTCGTACTTGATGAAGTGGAACTTGAAGTAGTCTTGGGAATCCACTTGACTAAGGTCTTAGGAGCTTCTTCAAATGCATAAATTTCCTCTTGAAGCTTGTCCTTGCCTTTTTGCTTGTAGTCTTGTGGTGGAAGATCATCTTGAGCTTGTGTCCCCTTGAAAGAAGTATCATACTTCTCTTGTTGAGGAACAAACTTTGTCTTAGGGTATTGATCTTCTTCACACTCAACTCCATTGGCATTGAACTTTCGTTCAAAACCAACACCTTGATTCTTCCGGTGCATTCCTTGCTTGCGCACAATTTCCTCGAATTGCTTACTCCCGGCAAGGCTTTTGTACACTCCTTTCTCTATAATTCCCTTCAATAAGCTATTTTCTTGCTCAAGTGTAACTTGGCTAAGAGAATCATTAGTGGAATCAAGAGAACTACTAGAAGCAACAATATTGGATTTAGCATGATCATTGTTACTACTAGAGGAAGAATCTTTCTTGTTCTTGTTATTAGACTTGACTTGAGGCATGTAAGTGGATAAGAGTAAACGCTTGGCAATGTGAGAAGAAATTTTCTTGCGGAGATCATCATTGATTGCTTTTAAGAACTCATGCTCTTGCTCAAGATTGAGCTTTTCAAAGCGTAATTTCTCATGAGCTCTTAAAAGTTCTCGATGATCTTCGAAGATAGTTTCATGAGCTAACTTAAGAGTGTTTAGTTCTTTAGTTAGAGCCTCAATCTTCTCCTTATCATTGTCATTCGTTTTATCTTGATTAGCATGATTAATTGATGTTTCATCATAGTATTCATCACTAGAGTTGTCAACAAGCATATCATCACCTAACAAGTCATCTTCATCACTATTGAAATCAACATACTCGGGGTGTGTTACCTTAGGACCTTTGGCCATGAAGCATCTTCCAATTCCTTCATTTGGTGAGTCAATATGTCGTAGGAGTTGGTTGACACAAGTGCTAGACCGGCAACACCTTCATCTTGAGTATCTTCGGAGATCGGAGTGATAACTTCTCTCGGAGTGGCTGTCGGAGTCGGAGCCGGATACCCATTCACCAACATGAGCTTGATGTCTTCATTTTTTGTAGCTCCTTGA
Source organism: Triticum aestivum (assembly GCF_018294505.1). NCBI lineage: Eukaryota > Viridiplantae > Streptophyta > Magnoliopsida > Poales > Poaceae > Triticum > Triticum aestivum. The sequence continues at coordinate 184,841,525 of NC_057806.1, forward strand.
TGATTTTTCCTTACTTTTCGAATCCTTGCTTCTCCGTGAGTATCTTCGTTCATAACGATCATCTCTACTCCTTCTCTCTCTTGGTGGTGATTCTTTTCTTCTTCTTTTTGGAGAATCTTCTCTTCTCTTGTAGGGAGCCGTACACTCATTGGAATAGTGTCCGGGTCTTCCACAACTGTAGCAGTTTCGCTCTCGACTAGAAGATCTTTTGTCATTGTAGGACCTTGACTTGAAGCTTCTATCTTTGCTTCTACTCTTGTAGAACTTGTTGAAGTTCTTCACCATTAAGCTCAATTCTTCATTGAAGTTTTGTTTCTCACTTGATGATGTAGGGGCTTCACATGAGGCTTTGTAGGCACCACTTGATTTGTTGTGAAGTTCCTCTTTATCCTTAAGTGACATCTCATGAGCAACAATTCTTCCAATCACCTCCGTTGGCTTGAGATCTTTGTAATTGGGCATCATTTGGATCAATGTGCACACGGTATCATATTTTCCATCCAAGGCTCTTAGAATCTTCTTGATGATGAATCTATCGGTCATCTCTTCACTTCCTAAGCCGGCAATCTCATCTGTGATGAGAGCAAGCCTAGAGTACATTTCAGCGACACCTTCACCATCCTTCATTTTGAACTTGTCAAGTTGACTTTGAAGCACATCCAACTTGGATTCCTTGACGGAGTCGGTACCTTCGTGCATATCAATCAAAGTGTCCCAAATTTCCTTTGCATTCTCAAGACGGCTGATTTTGTTGAATTCTTCAGGGCACAATCCGTTGAAGAGAATATCACAAGCTTTAGCATTATATTGCAACATCTTCAGCTCATCCGCGGTAGCTTCACGGTTTGGTTCTTTCCCATGAAAGAAGTCACCTTGCAAACCAACACACACAATAGCCCAAACGGCGAGGTTATGTCCAAGAATATGCATTTTCATTTTATGCTTCCAACTAGCAAAATTAGTACCATCAAAGTAAGGACCTCTACGGTGATAATTTCCCTCGCTAGACGCCATACTCTCCTAGGTTGTGAAACCAAGGCTATGACCACCAAAAGCTATGGAGATCAAAGCAAATGGAGACCAAAGCTCTGATACCACTTGTAGGATCGAAAGTATGTCTAGAGGGGGGGTGATTAGACTACTTGACCAAATAAAAACTTAGCCTTTTCCCAATTTTAGTTCTTGGCAGATTTTAGCTATAGTGGGACAAGTCAAGCAATCATCACACAATTCAAGCAAGCATGCAAAGAGTATATTGGCAGCGGAAAGTAAAGCATGCAACTTGCAAGAATGTAAAGGGAAGGGTTTGGAGAATTCAAACGCAATTGGAGACACGGATGTTTTTCCCTTGGTTCGGATAGGTGGTGCTATCCTACATCCACGTTGATGGAGACTTCAACCTACAAAGGATAACGGTTGCGAGAGTCCACGGAGGGCTCCACCCACAAAGGGTAACGGTTGCGCGAGTCCACAAAGGGCTCCACCCACGAAGGGTCCACGAATAAGCAACCACCCACAAAGGGTCCACGAAGAAGCAACCTTGTCTATCCCACCATGGCCATCGCCCACACAGGACTTGCCTCACTAGCGGTAGATCTTCACAAAGTAGGCGATCTCCTTGCCCTTACAAACTCCTTGATTCAACTCCACAATCTTGTCGGAGGCTCCCAAGTGACACCTAGCCAATCTAGGAGACACCACTCTCCAAGAAGTAACAAATAGTGTGTACGTAATGAACTCCTTGCTCTTGTGCTTCAAATGATAGTCTCCCCAACACTCAACTCTCTCTCATAGGATTTGGATTTGGTGGAAAGAAGATTTGAGTGGAAAGCAACTTGGGAAGGCTAGAGATCAAGATTCATATGGTAGGAATGGAATGTCTTGGTCTCAACACATGAGTAGGTGGTTCTCTCTCAGAACATAAGGGTTGGAATTGTGTATGTGTTCTGATGGCTCTCTCCATGAATGAAGAGGAGGTGGAGGGGTATATATAGCCTCCACACAAAATCCAACCGTTACACACAGTTTTCCAATCTCGGTGGGACCGAATCAACAAACTCGGTCAGACCGAAAATGTAAACCTAGTGACCGTTAGAGATTTTCGGTGGGACTGACATGCAACTCGGTAGGACCGATATGGTTAGGGTTTGGGCATAACGTAATCTCGGTGAGACCGATTAAACAAACTCGGTGAGACCGATTTTGGTAATTAGCTAACCAGAGAGTTGGTCAGGCAAACTCGGTGGGACCGATTTGCTCTTTCGGTGAGACCGAAAAGTTACAAAAAGGAAACACTGAATTTACATTGCAATCTCGGTGGGACCGATTCGCTCTTTCGGTGAGACCGAAAAGTTACGAAAGGGAATCAGAAAGTTTGCAATCCCATCTCGGTGAGACCGAGATCCCTATCGGTAGAACCGAATTGCTAGGGTTTGGCAGTGGCTTATGACAAGTGAAACTCGGTGGCGCCGGATAGGAAGAATCGGTAGGACCGAGTTTGGCTTAGGGTTTAGGTCATATGTGGATATGGGAAAGTAGTTGAGGGTTTTGGAGCATATCACTAAGCACATGAAGCAAGAGGCTCATTAAGCAACACCTCATCCCTCCTTGATAGTATTGGCTTTTCCTAAAGACTCAATGTGATCTTGGATCACTAAAATGTAAAGTGAAGAGTCTTGAGCTTTTGAGCTTGAGCCAATCCTTTGTCCTTAGCATTTTGAGGGTTCCACTTTCACATCCATGCCATGCCAATCATTGAGCTTTCCTGAAATAATCATCTTGGAATAGCATTAGCTCAATGAGCTATATGTTGTTATGAATTACCAAAACCACCTAGGGATAGTTGCACTTTCACCTTTTTATACATTAATTGAGTTCCACCGCATTTAATGTGGCTAATTCAAATTTGAACTACAAGCATAGGCTCCAGTGCACCAAAGTTGTTTGAAAAATCACATGTGTGTCCTTGGATGAATTTCTTGGTCCCATGCAAGAGATGGGAGTGAAATTCAAACATCTGGGCGTCGTGGCTTGGCCGGAAAGATTGAGAAACTTGGTTTTTTAATTCTTGTAAATCAAAAACACGCCTGAAAATCATGAAACTTGGCATGGTGTCATGACATGGCACCAACATGCTGCGGTAATTTTTTTGGCCGAATTGGGACAAGCCTTGGTGTAAGCTTCTTGCAAACCGGAGCTTCCCTCAGGAAGGCTCATGGTTCCGAGAGGGAACGTGTCACCTCCGTGTGCGAAACGACATACATACACTGCCTTCTCCCAGCTTATTTTTTTCACACGGGCAGATTAGACCAAATAGAAGTACCGTGATAAATTTTGGAATTATTCCTGGTTTGTTTGGCCTTTTTATACATTAATTGAGTTCCAGCGCATTTAATGTGGATAATTCAAATTTGAACTACAAGCATAGGCTCCAGTGCACCAAAGTTGTTTGAAAAATCACATGTGTGTCCTTGGGTGAATTTCTTTGTCCCATGCAAGAGATGGGAGTGAAATTCAAACATCTGGGCGTCGTGGCTTGGCCGGAAAGATTGAGAAACTTGGTTTTTTAATACTTGTAAATCTAAAACACGCCTGAAAATCATGAAACTTGGCATGGAGTCATGACATGGCACCAACATGCTGCGGTAATTTTTTTGGCCGAATTGGGACAAGCTTTGGTGTAAGCTTCTTGCAAACTGGAGCTTCCCTCAAGAAGGCTCCTGGTTCCGAGAGGGAACGTGTCACCTCCGTGTACATACATACACTGCCTTCTCCTGGCTTAATTTTTTTACACAGGCGGATTAGACCAAATATAAGTACCATGCTAAATTTTGGAATTATTCTGGGTTCGTTTGGCCTTTTTTATACATTAATTGAGTTTTTGCGCATTTAATATGCATAATTCAAATTTGAACTACAAGCACATGCTCCGGTGCACCAAAGTTGTTTGAAAAATCACATGTGTTTCCTTGGGTGAATTTCTAGGTCCCTTGCAAGAGATGGGAGTGAAATTCAAACATCTGGGCATCGTGGCTCGGCCAGAAAGATTGAGGAACTTGGTTTTTTAATTCCTTTAAATCCAAAACACGCTTGAAAATCATGAAACTTGGCATGGTGTCTTCACATGGCACCAACATGTTGCGGTAATTTTTTTGGCCGAATTGGGGCAAAATTTGGTGTAAGATTCTAGCAAACCGGAGCTTCCCTCAAGAAGGCTCGTGGTTCCGAGAGGGAACGTGTCACCTCCATCTGCGAAATGACATACGTACACTGCCTTGTCCTGCCTTCATTTTTTTAGATTGACAGATTAGACCAAATAGAAGTACCGTGCTAAATTTTGGAATTATTCCGGGTTCGTTTGGCCTTTTTTACACATTAGTCGAGTTTCTACGCATTTAATGTGCATAATTCAAATTTGAACTACAAGCACAGGCTCCAGTACACCAAAGTTGTTTGAAAATTCACATGTGTGTCCTCGGGTGAATTTCTAGGTCCCATGCAAGAGACGGGAGTGAAATTCAGACATCTGGGTGTCGTGGCTCGGCCGGAAAGATTGAGATACTTGGTTTTTTAATTCCTATAAATCCAAAACACGCCTGAAAATCATGAAACTTGGCATGGTGTCATGACATGGCACCAACATGTTGCGGTAATATTTTTGGCTGAATTGGGACAAGCTTTGGTGTAAGCTTCTTGCAAACCGGAGCTTCCCTCAAGAAGGCTCGTGGTTCCGGGAGAGAACGTGTCACCTCAGTGTGTGAAACGACATGCGTACACTGCCTTCTCCCACCTTATTTTTTTACACACGCAGATTAGACCAAATAGAAGTACCGTGCTAAATTTTGGAATAATTCCGGGTTCGTTTGGCCTTTTTTATACATTAATTGAGTTTTTGTGCATTTAATGTGCACAATTCAAATTTGAACTACAAGGAGATGCTCTAGTGCACCAAAGTTGTTTGAAAATCACATGTGTGTCCTTGGGTGAATTTTAGGTCCCATGCAAGAGATGGGAGTAAAATTCGAACATCTGTGCGTCCTGGCTCGGCCGGAAAGATTGAGAAACTTAGTTTTTTAATTCCTGTAAATCCAAAACACACCTGAAAATCATGAAACTTGGCATGGTGTCATGACATGGCACCAACATGTTGCGGTATTTTGTTGGCCGAATTGGGACAAGCTTTGGTGTAAGCTTATTGCACACCGGAGCTTCCCTCAAGAAGGGTCGTGGTTCCGGGAGGGAACGTGTCACCTCCATCTGCGAAACGACATACATACACTACCTTCTCCTGCCTTAATTTCTTTACACTAGCAGATTAGACCAAATAGAATAACTGTGCTAAACTTTGGAATTATTCTGGGTTGGTTTGGCCTTTTTAATACATTAATTGAGTTTCTGCGCATTTAATGTGCATAATTTAAATTTGAATTACAAGCACGGGCTCCAGTGCATCAAAGTTGTTTGAAAAATCACATGTGTGTCCTTGGGTGAATTTCTAGGTCCTATGCAAGAGATGGGAGTGAAATTCAAACATCTGGGCGTCGTGGCTCGGCCGGAAAGATTGAGAAACTTGTTTTTTTTAATTCCTATAAATCCAAAACATGCCTGAAAATCATGAGACTTGGCATGGTGTCATGACATGGCACCAACATGTTGCGGTAATTTTTTTTTGGCCGAAATGGGACAAGGTTTGGTATAAGCTTCTTGCAAACCGGAGCTTCCCTCAAGAAGGCTTGTGGTTCCGAGAGGGAACGTGTCACCTCCGTGTGTGAAACGACATACGTACACTACCTTCTCCTGCCTTAATTTTAATACATAGGCATATTAGACCAAATAGAAGACCGTGTTAAACTTTGGAATTATTCCGGGTTCGTTTGGCCTTTTTTATACATTAGTTGAGTTTCTGCGCATTTAATGTGCATAGTTCAAATTTGAACTACAAGCACATGCTCCAGTGCACCAAAGTTGTTTGAAAAATAACATGTGTGTCCTTGGGTGAATTTCTAGGTCCCATGCAAGATACGAGAATGAAATTCAAACATCTGGGCGTTGTGGCTCGACCGGGAAGATTGAGAAACTTGGCTTTTTAATTCATGTAAATCCAAAACATGCCTGAAAATCATGAAACTTGGCATGGTGTCATGACATGGCACCAAAATTTTGTGGTAATTTTTCTGTTCGATTTGCGAAGGCGCACACATTAACAATCAACAAAGTCATTTTGGAACATGTGGTGTCACATTACAAATCAGAAACACAAGTATTATTGAAACTGTGGGCCTTCTACTTACCAATTACGTGCGGCCACGCGTCCCCTTTTTTTATTGGCTAGGAGGTGTCGTGCGGGGTAGCTATTTGAGTATGGGAAGCATGCGATCAGACCCCTGCGCATGCTCATCGGGAGGAGAGCCCTTTGACCGCTACCAGCCACGCACCTCCCTCCCAACGTCTCAATTAATGGCGCCCGAGCACCTGTTCTACGTCGTGGCTATATGTCTCACTAGACTGAGATTTAAGAGAGAAAAATGTAAATCTGAAAAGAAAGTTCTGCACGGATCTTGATGTAAGATCTGACGGACCTATATAGCATCAACTGCGACTTATAGCAAGCATGATGAATATATGGATGATGACAGTGGATAAAAATTGTGTTACATATTTAGAAACATAATTAAATAGAGCCACATGCGGCAACGCCCGAAATACACAAGGGCAAAACAAGAAGGAAGACAACGATCTGGCTCGCTGATCTCTACTTTCTTGATGCGTTGCTATAGGCCGCGAGAACTAGTCTCCGCGGCGAGCGGCGACGAGATCTTACTTGTCCTCTAGATGCTGCTTGAGAGCATCCACAGATTCCTCCACCAGCCTTCTGCGCTTGATGCGCAGCATGGTATTCTCGTCCATAAGTTTCTCGACAATGACGTCGGTCCTCTTCAACACGGCAGTGGTCTGCTCCTGCTGCTCCGCAGTTCCGACGATCTTCGCCATCAACAGGTCGCGCTCGGCCCGGAGCTTCGCATTGCTCTCATTTAGTTGTCGGATGACGTCGGTAGACTATTCAAATGAGGCTTTCAGGTCATCCTGCAACCTCACCCACCTAGAGATCTCATCCATCTGCCTAAGGACGAGGGCACGCATGCGCCTATAAGAGTCATCGCCTGCCCGCAAGACATTTTCCCAGGCCACCGTGGCGCGGTAGGACATCTCTACTGCATTCATGGCGCGGCGGGACATCTCTTCTACTTCCGTGGCGCGGACGAACTAGTGTGCTGCATCGACAGTGCGGCGGGGCCCCCGTGCTGCTACGGCGGCGCGACGGGACCTCTCTGCTGCTACGGTCGTGCAGCGAGACATGTTGGTTGCTTTCACGGCGAGGCATGACATCTCTCATGCTTCCGCTTCCAGGCTCGCCTATCCCTGGTGGCAATCTGTCGAACCAGAACTCACGCTGGCCATGGCGGACGCAAGGGAACGATGATGAATGATTTGTTTGTTTTTGACTTTTTGTGGATGAGGAGTTGAGGAGGAATGTGCAGTCATCTTGGAGTGGTGGTATGTATAACCGCGTAGTAATACGCTCCTAAGTGGGAAACTGTTTAGGTTTTGATCGGTGTGAATAGGTTTGCAATTTGGAATGTGACGGGACACGACCTCTCTATTCTTCTAAAAATAATTGTGACAGGACGCATGCTCAAAATTTACTGACGGTTATAAGTGCGACACTATTCCTGGAAGGCGTAACGTGGGCATGTAGACCTTCTCGGCCGCGTACGTGGCATTTGCACCATAGGGTGCACCGCAATAGGCAATGTCAGCACACGTCTTGTTCCAACAACCGTGTGCTCTCATTATTACCATCGTGCATGCTTCTTTTAATTAGAATGTGTGTGCCCATCTAACGCACACACGTTGATATATCTAACTGTTTCAGTTTGTTGTGGCTAATCTCAAACAGTTCATCCATTTGAAGTGTATGCCATCAATCACAGACACTTTGATCTGGCTGACCCGTTTCTGTTATGTTACCTAATCGCAAACAGTTAATCCTTCTGAAGCATATTCCCTTAATCACACACACCTTGATCTGGCTGACCGTTTTTTCGTGTTTCCTAATCACAAACAGTTCATCTAAGTGAACTGTATGCTCTATATCTCACACGCCTTCATCAGGCTGCCCGTTTCTTTTGTTCCGCCTCATCGCAAACAGTTCATTGGACTGAACTATATGGCCTGGATTGCACACGCAACTAAAATCTGAACCGTGTTTGATGGATTCGCCATCGCAAACGTTTTGCACCTTTTTTGACGGTTCTTTTACACCATCGTTTGCGATTATTGCATCGCACACAGTTTCATCGAAGGGTCTCTGATCATAATGTCACGTTAGCAGCATCCTGCAGTAGTGTGTGCCACATCGCGTGCATGCCGACCTCCGACTGTATCTTGCGACGCATCCACGTGCCCCTTTTGAATGCCCTGGAATTGCACTGGAAGAAAGGCTTGCTTAGGCCACTCAGTGTGATACATGCAGTATTGTCAAATACAGGTTTTAGTGTACGTAGTTGGCATTTTCATAACATCTTTGGCATGTTGCAGTCACTTGTTTCACTTTTTATTAACTGTCAAATTGTAATTGCGTCACTAGGTCTGTGTCTAAAAAGAAAAATAGAGCTATAAACAAAGGAATATGCTTGTGCAAGTAGACGGCCGATCGGTGTCTTACCTGTAAGTTTCTGACGATGGGTGTTGCGTATGCCGTGCTCATTGTCGATGGTTGGTATGAACAAATCTATGAGAGGGTGAGATCTCGCGCTGTCAGCACTCACTTTGGCCTCAAGGTGCTCGACAGCTCCTGATCCGTGGGATCGAACTTGATGCCAGCCGGCAACACCGGCCAATCCTTCTTGGACTTGCATCGGTTAATTCCAGTTATATGGTACTCAATGTATGATCAATCGACTGTTTTAAGTGAATGACGAAAGATTTCGATAGATAAGTGGTACTCCAAATCTGAAGTCCACAATACCCGAACACACCACCGGGATTCTTATGTCACCTCACGCGCAGCGTGTTGTCACGTCAATTCAATGTGTGGACATGATGAATAATTTGACCGATGTATGCTATTACTGCTATTGTCCTACTTACTAGTCATATTTAGTGTCACATTTTAACCATAGGTCTAACTAACAAGTACGCACTTGAAGCCTAATTGATAGCTTTAACTAATGCTTTCTGTTTTTGTTAAAAATCGTCTTCTTGAGTTCAATTTTTTTGCAATTTTTTTTGTCGAAACGGGGCGTGTAATATATCGTTGGAAAGCTCTTGACATATACATTACAATTTTATAATTTGTTTTTGCAAAAAAATATGGTTTAAGAGCAGTTTTGAAAAACTCGTTTTTTTTTCAAAACCGAAAATGCAAAACGTATTTTGGACTTAATTTTGAAACAGTTTGTCGAAATTGAGCAAATGAGATGGCGTTGGAAAGCTTCTAAAAATCCGCATCTTCCACATATCTACTTGTTTTCAAATTCTATACGATTTAAAAGGAATTTGACAAATGGTAAAATTCTGGGAGAAACGTATTTTCGCTGTTTTTTGCAAACGCTTTGTGGGATTGATGCAAATGATACGGCGTTGGAAAGCTATGGAAAATGCGCAACTTTTGCGTATAGAAAGTTTTTTCTAATTCCTTACGGTTTAAATATGAATTCAAATATGGTGAAATTTGGTTTCAAACGCGATTTTTTTAAAAAGTTTATCAAAATGGGGCAAATAATATATCGCTGGAAAGCTATTGAAAATGTGGAACTTAGTCATGTTGAACATTTTCTCAAATTCACAACCATTTAAGAGTAATTTGAAATACGGTGAGACTCATCGTGCTGTTTTTTGTCCGGAAAACAGAGTACTCGTACTGATTTATGTGTTTGTTTGTACTGAGGTATTTTTCATAGAGTATTTTGAATACAGTGAGACTAATCGTGTTTTTTTATTCAAAAGTATAGTAACCGAACTGATCTCCGTATGGATTTGTATAGAGCGTGTTTTCACCGACCAAAGCACATTCTTTTAATAAAACATGCTATCTTTTTTCTGGCCGTGAAATTGTGTTCATTGAACCTCCCTATGGCCTCGATTGAACTATTAGGTTTTTTCGGACTATATTGAACCGGCGCAATGCCTTGCATTAGCTAGTTAAATATTTTTACACGAGGAAAGACTATATTGAACCAGCGCAATGCCTTGCATTAGCTAGTTAAATATTTTTACACGAGGAAAGACTGTTATGGGCTGTGCGTATACATTGCTTTACGTTGTAACCCCTTGATCCGATGCATGTTCACCCCTTGAACCGACGCATGTTCATGAAAGAACTGATGTTGTTTTGCAAGGTGGACTTTCAATATAACTCGCAAAAAGTTGGCACCATGTTCACTACAGCAGCTATGAAATATAGGAAACAAACTTTCACCCAAAAAATTGAGAACAAAATGCTTCATGTGCAAATTCCATTAGGCACCAAACAACAGTTCTCCAACAATACAGTCCAAGAGTCCATAGAGCATTTTGTTCAAGATTTCATATATGCACTTGATTTTATATATGAGAACAAAATGCTTCCCAGAAAGTGCAGAAAGTTCATAGAGTATATCTCTTTGTTCAAAACACACACTATGATACTAGAACTACTGAGAGTTCTGTCAGGACCCCGACTCAATGCCACATCGATCTAGCATGTAACACCTCATATCACTTTGCGGCCTCACGCACGGTATTCCCACGGGTGTCGCCTTACCTTTGCCCGGGACCATTTGCGCCTTTTGGCACACGTATATGATAGTGTCGCTAGCATCCATATGATAAGGAGCACGGGCTGACATGGCTAGTCGTAAACCCAAAGTGGCACAAACTTACAGGGACAGGCATCCATGACCCAGCATCGAACGTGTCGGTCATCAGCGAGTGAATCCAGGCTGTAGCACTGGGCTAGCAGGACTCCGGTGAACCAGGCTGTAGCGGGCTAACAGGACTCCGGTATTCATCGCGTGACATTTCCCCAAAGGGACAGACACAGGAACGAAGAAGGACACATGCCGGCCAGCCTAAGTGTTCCGGAGCAGTAGCAAGCTACCATGGCTCGGTGGAAACACTAGGAGACATTTCCCGGTAAGAGAGGCTACTAAGGATAAACAACTAGATAGTCAGATCCCACACATACCAAGCATTTCAATACATACACACAATATGCTCGATATGTGCAAATACAACAAGGCATCACAACATGACTCTACGACACAAGTAAGTATTCAATAGGCTCCGAGGAGCGGAATATTACAAACAGGGGTCTCATGACCCAACATCAGAGCATACAAATCAAAGCACATGCGGAAGCTTAACATGTCTGAGTACAGACATCTAGAAATGAGAAAGGCTGAGAAGCCTGACTATCTACCAGATCCTGCCGAGGGCACAAGATCGTAGCTGAGGTAACAAGCTAAACGTCGAAGTCCACGTGGAACTACTAGTGAGACGGAAGTCTCTCTGCAAAAACATAATTTAAGCAACATGAGTACAAATGTACCCAGCAAGACTTACATCAGAACTAACTACATATGCATCATTATCAACAAAGGGGATGGTGGGGTTTAACTGCAGCAAGCCAGCTTTGACTCGGTGGCTATCCTAAACTACGACTACAAGTAACTCTTTTGAGGTGGCGCACACGAGTCCACATATTCACCAACCAATACACCACCATGGAACCGCTCCCGTCTCCCTACGAGAACGCCATCCATAGCACTCACGCTTATCTTGCGTATTTTAGAGTATCCACTTTCACTTGTCTATGAACTATGCGAGGGGTCCAAGTTTCCATATCCGAGGAATCCGGCTATTCGAATAGATAATGATAACCCTGCAGGGGTGTACTTCTTCACACACGCTTTCGCCACTTATCGCCCTGTACACGTCATGTACCTCGGCAACCTTCAAGCGGAAGCCGGGCGAGGGAGTCGGCCATGACCTGACTAACCGAACAAGTCTCTAGTCCAGGTTTATCGCCTATTCGGGTTCCATCCGCAAGGAGATCCGGCCGGGGTGTCGCTCACGGCCCCAAACGATGTGAGCAGGGTTCCCAAGCCCACCATCCGGGTGCCACTTGGTACACCGTGCCACTGTGCCTAGTCTGTCCCAAGCCCACCTGTACCGGGTGCCACTTGGTAGACTACTAACACTACCTACAAACACCAGAAACTAGTTGCAACTCCTGGACAGAGATCAAGTTGATTAATAAGTCGAGAGGGGCACTTAAGCATCCAATGTGTGGTAGTAACTGGTCATGGATCACAAACACAGAACTCAGTTCCTGAGGACGGCTGCAATGAGACAACCCACCATGTACTCCTACATGGCCTCTCACCGCTACCTTTACCAAATCGTGTTCACACACTTAGCTCACACACAGTAGGACATGTTCACACGCCTCTGATTCATCCCCGATGAATCAGACCTGACTCAACTCTAAGCAGTAGCAGCATGACAAACAAGCATGAATGAGTAGGCACATCAGGGCTCAAACAACTCCTACTCATGCTAGTGGGTTTCATCTATTTACTGTGGCAATGACAGGTCATGCAGAGGATAAAGGGGTTCAACTACCGCAGCATGTAACAGTTGAATCGGTGTTGTCCTAATGCAGTAAAAGAGAGTAGGAGCGAGAGAGTGGGATTTTATCAGAATGAACAAGGAGGTTTTGCTTGCCTGGCACTTCTGAAGATAATATAGCTCTTCATCGGTGTCATCGATCACATTGTCGGTATCACGTCTATCGAGAGGGGGCAATCACCGGCAACTGAGGAAAACACAATCAATGCAATGCACAACATGATGCATGAATGTGACATGGTAATATGCTGTGGTTTGTGCTAATGCAACTAAAACCAGATTAAATGAAGTTAGTTTGAATCCAAGATTCAAACTCAAGCTCCATATGTGGATCTTTAAATGCCATTAATATGATTTGTGCTAAAAAGCATCTATAAGTTGTTCTAACATGCATGAAACCGGTACAGATGGATAGATTGGATTTTTCTGATCATTTTTCATATATAATTTATTTCATTCTGACTTACGGTTGATTTTCTATGATTTATTGAAGTTTTAGCTATTTTCTGGAAATAATAAATTATTTAAGATTTATTTGAATTCCAGAAAGGAATTATTGCGTCAGCATGACCTCATAGTGACGTCAGCAGGTCAACAGGTCACTGTCCGGTCAAACCTGACAGTGGGTCCCGCGTGTCAGTGAAATTAGTTTAGTTAGAATGTAATTAAACTAAACTGGGTTAATTAACAGGGCTGGGCCCCACATGTCAGTGACTCATCGGAGTCAACCAGGGCCCACCCGTGGTCAAAGTCAACGTCAGTTGCGCCGGCGTTTAGCCGCCGGCGAGCCCGACGCGGCGGCGAGAGTGGTTTTGGCCACTCCGACGACCAAAAGGGCCGCGGAGGGCATCTAGGTGGAGCTGGGGATGAGCCGAAGCTCTTGGTGGAGTTAGCTAGGGTCGGGGTGGCCGGAATCGGCGCCGGCAACGACTTAGGTGGCCGCCGGAGTTCGGCCGAGGTCGAACACGGCGCTGCGGTGCACTAGAGGGGAAACGGAAGGGCGCTGCGGGCTCCTGGAGGGCGGCAAACTTGGTAACATGCTCGGGCGCAGGCTGGGGTGGCCCTGGCCACGGCGGCGCCATGGCCGGCGGCGAGGAGCGATCGGCTCCGGTGATTAGGGCGGCTAGAGGGTACGTTCTGCAGCGAGAAGAGAGGGGAAAGACGGCAGGGCTCACGTGGATCGTGTAGGGCTGGTCGGCAAGATCGGGGAAGCACGAACGGCGGCGAATCGACGATGAGGTTGACGGCGGCCGAAGGTTGAAGATGAGCTTGAAGGCGACGCTGCAGGGCTTCCGGAGGGCCGTGGATCGGTGGGGAGGAAGAGGGGGTCGAGGCGGAGCTTCCTGGGGCGTCGGTGAGGCGTGGGGGTGGCGGTGGCCGCGAGGGAGCTCGTCGGCGGCGACGGCTGCGTTCGGCGAGTGAGAGAGAGGAAGCAGAGGAGAGAAACGAGGGAGAGGGAGAGGGCGAGGGGGTCCAGGGGGTCGCGCTAGCGTCGTCTAGGCGCGACAAGGGGAAGCCAGGCAGGCTAGGAGGGAGGAGGTGGCCGGGGCGCGTGGCCGCGCGCACCAGGCGCGTGCCCGTTTCCTTCTGGCGAGGGAGGAAGACGACAGGGGGGGTGGCGGTGGCGGGCTGGGCCGGCCAGCTGCGGTGCTGGGCCGGTTTGGCTACCAGGTGAGCGCCAGATAAGTCCTTCTCTCTCTCTCTTTTATTTCTATTTAATTCTGTTTTCTATTTTCTGTAGTTTTTTTTGATTTAGTTTTAGACACTAAATCATTTTTATTGCTTCTGATAATTATGGTAGGGACTGGTAGGATTATTCCAAAGCCCTTCATCAAAGATCAGAATTATTGGACATATATTAATTAATTAAGAAATATATATCCAATGCAAATAGTTATTTATTTAATTCAAAGGCCCAAAATAATTAACTCTGAGATACCAAAAATATTGTTTTGAGTTTTACCTCTTTGCAATATTTTCAGAGACTAAGAGGAACATTTTCTTGGAATTCTTTGAGAAGATTTTAATGTTGATCATTTTTAGAAGGTTTCTGAGGCTTTGAAAATTCCTCAATTCAAATTTCATTTGAATTTAAACATGATGCACACATGGAAGCAAGCATAGGTCAGGCCAGAACTAGGGATGTGACAACTCACCCCCACTAAACAAGAATCTCGACCCGAGATTCAAGCGTAGGGTAAGACGAAGGGGCACGCAACTAACGCAATCTTCACGATCCAGGTTGCCCTTCATAAGAACATTGATTCGATCACCATCATTGTCTTGATGTCCTGATCTGAGAACTCTAGCTAATCATGACAAGAAGAGGAAAGGAAAACTCTAGAAGGATCGATCTTCTCGAAGGTCGAACAACTCACGGAATGAGACATAGAACCATCTCTCGGGTTGAGACACGAGATACACATCAAGATGGGTGGAAAGAAACGGATGACGAAGGTTCACTAGGTAGACAACAATTCCACACCTAAGAGGGTGGTGAAGGGTTGTCAAATAGCGAGGAGTTGAGTTGCCATGATACCATAACGAGACACCTTAGGAACCGTGACTCGTAGATATGTCCCCTTAAACGGCAAAAAGAATTACCTTTGATTCAAAGATCATTGAAACTCTTTAAACCAGCCTAAGGCAATTCTCGAGCGATCGTTTGGAGGGGGTCGGTGGAATGGCATACCCAGACTTGGATGATGTGGATTACCTTGTTGAAGACAACGTAATGGATGAATTTGCTTACCACCGGAAATGGAAGAGACCCGTGGTAGAATGGCACATTGGCGGTGCAAGCTGGGAACAACATGCAAATGCTGGGAATGATTCTGGTAACTAGGGAAGAACCCAACAATAGAGAGTGAATTCACTATTTGAAAAGGTCATAGCGTTGCCGAGGAAACTGAGAGGAATCCCGGTTAGAGCCGATGATAACACGTAGCGCTTGTGCGTGCTCTCAAGAACTTGAGCATTTCCACAATCATCAAGGTTTTATCAACATCCGTGTCAAGGATCCTGGCAACACAACTTGCTACCATGATGAATGATGATGGATGATGCAGATGCAAAGGAAGATATCACTTCCTCAGATTTCACCCTTGGCGGGGCCAAGGAAATAAAATCTGGATGATCGATCGAGAGACATTTAGTACTCCGCCTCTAATGTTCTCCTTGATGTGCTAGTGTATCCCATTCATAGATATGGTTTGATATCTAGAATATCAAGTAAAAGGTCGGACTTCGGGAGCACAAGAATCCATAAGGAATAACTACGGAGGTAAATCCTGCGAAATCCTTATGGGGAGGTGGCCAACTTCCTCAATCAAGATACTACAATAATGGGTCTTCCGGCTGGGTGTGTTGGCCACGACATCCACCTTACCGGTTATCGAGGGGCCAATATTATAGTTCTTGGGAAATGTTCCAACCATCATATCTGCCTGAGATTCAGATCTGGTTGGTGTCAGGATATTCCAGACCAATCGAGTCTAGGAAGAAAAATGAAAGTTTGCAACACAAATTGACGAGATGACGTTGCGAGATTCTCGGGGAATGAACTACGATAGTAAGCTCCAAAACATGAGCTGGTTCTGCTACAACCATGTGAACACGTTGTCCCAGACAAGCATGACCACAAAGTAGTCTTATAATAAAACACTACCGAGTTCAGGAGGGGAACCATAATCGAGGATATTGAAGTCTTGTGCATGACCTAGGATTAGCACATCAACTCCTTTTCTTGAACAAATCAGTCAGTGGCTTGGTGTGCTAGGGACACATATAGAATGGAGGTTGCAAGTCTCCGAACCACAGAATACTTCGCACGTATGCATGACTGATTTGGGATGATTCCAAAGGAAACAACATTGACTTTCTCGAATCCACGGCGGCAACTTGCATCTAATGCACATGAACTGGAGGAAGTCACTTCTTACATCCGAACATATGCTTCATGAGCTAGCATGAAGAAATGCTTTCAAAAGTTTCCAACACTAGCTTAATGTTCAACAAAATCATGGAGGAGACAAGGATGTTGTCGATGGGCTCAACAACAATTCATCCAGGTTTCCATATAAAAGGAATTCCATAGTTAAGTGAACACGGTGATAGCATTGGTCAGACCAAAGAATATAATGGTGTATGCTCGAGGGAAAACCACGAGTAAGACAACATTGTGAATATCGTTGGTTCTGATTTGATTTGACGATAGCCCATACTCAAATCAAAGGTTTGGGTTAGATAATATATCCAACAATTGATCACGAGGATCAACCAATAAAGATATCATCTATCTTCAACACACACACACACACAAGATATCCCTTAAGATGAACTAAATCGGACAAGCTTCCATCTTCCAACTCTCCAAGTTGTTGTTCAGCTTAGCCAACTAGCTCAGGGTATCCAACACCGATTCTTGGAGAGAGGGTGGTTCTCAAGAAACCAACTTGATCACGAGCTCAACATAACAGTCAGGGGACAACCTGGTAATACTTCCGAGAAGATATTCAGAAAATCACGAACCACCGATATGTTACTAAGCTTGAGAACAACCTTGCTTTTTAGGGCAAGACGATATGATCCCAAGAGCGAGGGACTGACTCAATCCTAACTCATTGATCGGAGAGTGCATCGGAAATAAGGACTAGGTAGCACGATTAATCTTAGAATCGTGATTCAAGAACCAACATACTAAGAGTAAAATTATTGTCCTTTAACTACCAAGCAACAAGGTTGCTATGAGTATTGATTTCACACATCACGATTCACTTGTCGATATTCCGGTTGCAACAACACGGGAACCGAGAAATGAATAATGATGGAGAGAAGTATCACTGTGTCAAGAGTTCATAAGAGGTGGTGCAATTCTCATGACAATCCTGACATAAAGAGGGTAACACTTCAAGGTAGAACAGAACAAAAGCTGGATTGGCATTTTGATCTGCGGAATACAATTGTTTTGACCCAATCCTAGATATGGAAGAGGTACTGGAGTTTGTTTCTCCTAGTCATTCCAGAATAGAATGGCTCGACGGACCACAAGAATAATAAGAATGCACGCATACTATTGACTATCAAATGATAGACGAGGGTCAGAATACGACTGAAGAGGGAAAACTCAAAGGAACGTATATCTTTCTGAGTTGTGGATGCATAAATTAGTATGTCGAACCAAGTTCAACATAATTCTTCCGGATAACCCATGCAGAAAGGTTGAGCTGGCAGAGTCACAATATAGCATGGAGAACTCATCGAGAGCACTCTTGTTGTCATCTTTTGGTTCAGAAGAACTCCTGCCAAGAATGATTCATGGTAATTGGAAGAAGGATGTACCATGAACCTCGAGGACTATCGCAAGGTTACTATTATCCTAAAGGAACTAGCAACACTATCAACATGATGTAAGTAGGGTGAATCTCGGGTTCAAGAACCCAGGAATAGAATGCCTACTAACTAAATGGCATCACGGGATGCTTTCGATAATGACGGCCAGAATCATCACACTGGAAACACAGATCATGGCTAGACCACTAGATGATCCCCTAAGCACTTAGGGTCATAATAGGAACTCCAACATATATGTCAAGGCAATAAATTACCTCAACGCACCGTTAGTGTGCTTATTCTGACCATAAGGGACATCGGGAACAGAAAGAAAGGATTTGCAAATGCATCAGACTATTTAGAAACCTGGGATGACTCGGACAGCATAATGACTGTAAATGCTCAAAAAAGACTTGAGACATTCACAAAAATGGTGGCATAACCACTCGGAAGCACAATAATAAGGTTTGGAGATCAACAATTAACATACGGAAGTAGTAGGAACTGACCGAGGCTTAAATCCAACAATCTTATAAGTCTACGGATTAGTAACACGTGATCCTGATAGAAAGAAGAGAAGGCCTAGTTCTTAACCCCGTAGGAAGGATAAGATGACTCGGATCAGAAGGCATAAGGTATAAGGAGTAAAAAGAGCCTTACGTTCCATCCCATAATCAATTCCCTTATATAACTAAAGAATTTCTAGACTCAACTTCGACCAGTTTGGCTTGGTAATCCTACAGGCAGTCAGGCTCTGATACCAACGCTGTCAGGACCCCGACTCAATGCCACATCGATCTAGCATGTAACACCTCATATCACTTTGCGGCCTCACGCACGGTATTCCCACGGGTGTCGCCTTACCTTTGCCCGGGACCGTTTGCGCCTTTTGGCACACGTATATGATAGTGTCGCTAGCATCCATATGATAAGGAGCCTGGGCTGACATGGCTAGTCGTAAACCCAAAGTGGCACAAACTTACAGGGACAGGCATCCATGACCCAGCATCGAACGTGTCGGTCATCAGCGAGTGAATCCAGGCTGTAGCACTGGGCTAGCAGGACTCCGGTGAACCGGGCTGTAGCGGGCTAACAGGACTCCGGTATTCATCGCGTGACATTTCCCCGAAGGGACAGACACAGGAACGAAGAAGGACACATGCCGGCCAGCCTAAGTGTTCCGGAGCAGTAGCAAGCTACCATGGCTCGGTGGAAACACTAGGAGACATTTCCCGGTAAGAGAGGCTACTAAGGATAAACAACTAGATAGTCAGATCCCACACATACCAAGCATTTCAATACATACACACAATATGCTCGATATGTGCAAATACAACATGGCATCACAACATGACTCTACAACTCAAGTATTATTCAATAGGCTCCGAGGAGCGGAATATTACAAACATGGGTCTCATGACCCAACAATCAGAGCATACAAGTCAAAGCACATGCGGAAGCTTAACATGTCTGAGTACAGACATCTATAAATGAAAAGGCTGAGAAGCCTGACTATCTACCAGATCCTGCCGAGGGCACAAGATCGTAGCTGAGGTAACAAGCTAAACGTCGAAGTCCACGTGGAACTACTAGTGAGACTGA
Source organism: Triticum aestivum (assembly GCF_018294505.1). Lineage (NCBI taxonomy): Eukaryota > Viridiplantae > Streptophyta > Magnoliopsida > Poales > Poaceae > Triticum > Triticum aestivum. The sequence continues at coordinate 184,861,130 of NC_057806.1, forward strand.
AGTCTCTCTGCAAAAACATAAATTAGGCAAACGTGAGTACAAATGTACCCAGCAAGACTTACATCAGAACTAACTACATATGCATCATTATCAACAAAGGGGATGGTGGGGTTTAACTGCAGCAAGCCAGCTTTGACTCGGTGGCTATCCTGAACTACGACTGCAAGTAACTCTTTTGAGGTGGCGCACACGAGTCCACATATTCACCATACCAATACACCACCATGGATCCGCTCCCGTCTCCCTACGAGAACGCCATCCATAGCACTCACGCTTATCTTGCGTATTTTAGAGTATCCACTTTCACTTGTCTATGAACTATGCGAGGGGTCCAAGTTTCCATATCCGAGGAATCCGGCTATTCGAATAGATAATGATAACCCTGCAGGGGTGTACTTCTTCACACACGCTTTCGCCACTTATCGCCCTGTACACGTCATGTACCTCGGCAACCTTCAAGCGGAAGCCGGGCGAGGGAGTCGGCCACGACCTGACTAACCGAACAAGTCTCTAGTCCAGGTTTATCGCCTATTCGGGTTCCATCCGCAAGGAGATCCGGCCGGGGTGTCGCTCACGGCCCCAAACGATGTGAGCAGGGTTCCCAAGCCCACCATCCGGGTGCCACTTGGTACACCGTGCCACTGTGCCTAGTCTGTCCCAAGCCCACCTGTACCGGGTGCCACTTGGTAGACTACTAACACTACCTACAAACACCAGAAACTAGTTGCAACTCCTGGACAGAGATCAAGTTGATTAATAAGTCGAGAGGGGCACTTAAGCCGGATCCAATGTGTGGTAGTAGCTGGTCATGGATCACAAACACAGAACTCAGTTCCTGAGGACGGCTGCAATGAGACAACCCACCATGTACTCCTACATGGCCTCTCACCGCTACCTTTACCAAATCGTGTTCACACACTTAGCTCACACACAGTAGGACATGTTCACACGCCTCTGATTCATCCCTGATGAATCAGACCTGACTCAACTCTAAGCAGTAGCAGGCATGACAAACAAGCATGAATGAGTAGGCACATCAGGGCTCAAACAACTCCTACTCATGCTAGTGGGTTTCATCTATTTACTGTGGCAATGACAGGTCATGCAGAGGATAAAGGGGTTCAGCTACCGCAGCAAGTAACAGTTGAATCGTTGTTGTCCTAATGCAGTAAAAGAGAGTAGGAGCGAGAGAGTGGGATTTTATCGGAATGAACAAGGAGGTTTTGCTTGCCTGGCACTTCTGAAGATAATATAGCTCTTCATCGGTGTCATCGATCACATCGTCGGTATCACGTCTATCGAGAGGGAGCAATCATCGGCAACTGAGGAAAACACAATCAATGCAATGCACAATATGATGCATGAATGTGACATGGTAATATGTTGTGGTTTGTGCTAATGCAACTAAAACCAGATTAAATGAAGTTGGTTTGAATCCAAGATTCAAACTCAAACTCCATATGTGGATCTTTAAATGCCATTAATATGATTTGTGCTAAAAAGCATCTATAAGTTGCTCTAACATGCATGAAACCAGTACAGATGGATAGATTGGATTTTTCTGATCATTTTTCATATATAATTTATTTTATTCTGACTTACGGTTGATTTTCTATGATTTATTGAAATTTTAGCTATTTTCTGGAAATAATAAATTATTTAAGATTTATTTAAATTCCAGAAAGGAATTATTGCGTCAGCATGACCTCATAGTGACGTCAGCAGGTCAACAGGTCACTGTCCGGTCAAACCTGACAGTGGGTCCCGCGTGTCAGTGAAATTAGTTTAGTTAGAATGTAATTAAACTAAACTGGGTTAATTAACAGGGCTGGGCCCCACCTGTCAGTGACTCATCGGAGTCAACCAGGGCCCACCCGTGGTCAAAGTCAACGTCAGCTGCGCCGACGTTTAGTCGCCGGCGAGCCCGACGCGGCGGCGAGAGTGGTTTTGGCCACTCCGACGACCAAAAGGGCCGCGGAGGGCATCTAGGTGGAGCTGGGGACGAGCCGAAGCTCTTGGTGGAGTTAGCTGGGGTCGGGATGGCCGGAATCGGCGCCGGCGACGACTTAGGTGGCCGCCGGAGTTCGGCCGAGGTCGAACACGGCGCTGCGGTGCACTAGAGGGGAAACGGAAGGGCGCTGCGGGCTCCTGGGAGGGCGGCAAACTTGGTAACATGCTCGGGCGCAGGCTGGGGTGGCCCTGGCCACGGCGGCGCCATGGCCGGCGGCGAGGAGTGATCGGCTTCGGTGATTAGGGTGGCTAGAGGGTACGTTCCGCAGCGAGAAGAGAGGGGAAGACGGCAGGGCTCACGTGGATCGTGTAGGGCTGGTCGGCGAGCTCGGGGAAGCACGAACGGCGGCGAATCGACGATGAGGTTGACGGCGGCCGAAGGTTGAAGATGAGCTTGAAGACGACGCTGCAGGGCTTCCGGAGGGCCGTGGATCGGTAGGGAGGAAGAGGGGGTCGAGGCGGAGCTTCCTGGGGCGTCGGTGAGGCGTGGGGGTGGCGGTGGCCGCGAGGGAGCTCGTCGGCGGCGACGGCTGCGTTCGGCGAGTGAGAGAGAGGAAGCAGAGGAGAGAAACGAGGGAGAGGGAGAGGGCGAGGGGGTCCAGGGGGTCGCGCTGGCATCGTCTAGGCGCGACGAGGGGAAGCCAGGCAGGCTAGGAGGGAGGAGGTGGCCGGGGCGCGTGGCCGCGCGCGCCGGGCGCGTGCCCGTGTCCTTCTGGCGAGGGAGGAAGACGACAGGGGGGGTAGCGGTGGCGGGCTGGGCCGGCCAGCTGCAGTGCTGGGCCGGTTTGGCTACCAGGTGAGCGCCAGATAAGTCCTTCTCTCTCTCTCTCTTTTATTTCTATTTAATTCTGTTTTCTATTTTCTGTAGGTTGTTTTGATTTAGTTTTAGACACTAAATCATTTTTATTGCTTCTGATAATTATGATAGGGACTGGTAGGATTATTCCAAAGCCCTTCATCAAAGATCAGAATTATTGGACATATATTAATTAATTAAGAAATATATATCCAATGCAAATAGTTATTTATTTAATTCAAATGCCCAAAATAATTAACTCTGAGATACCAAAAATATTGTTTTGAGTTTTACCTCTTTGCAATATTTTCAGAGACTTAGAGGAACATTTTCTTGGACTTCTTTGAGAAGATTTTAATGTTGATCATTTTTAGAAGGTTTCTGAGGCTTTGAAAATTCCTCAATTCAAATTTCATTTGAATTTAAACATGATGCACACATGGAAGCAAGCATAGGTCAGGCCAGAACTAGGGATGTGACAAGTTCTCCAACAATACTCTATGAACAGGACTAGGAGTTCACAGAGTTTTCAGCCCAGGAACACTTTATGAACATGTTCAGGAGTTCATAGAGTTCTATGTAAAAAAATGATATAGGAGTAACAGAATTACTGCCAACAAGAGAGAGGTTCCCATTTGATTTCACAAAAAATGTTGTATCCTCCAAACAGTAGTATTGAGGCCAATAAAGCATTGGAGCAACCTGGGCACAAGTGCAGAAAAGTTATACAATATATCCCTCATTTTGAACTACTATCACAAAAATCGGACATAACTGGACGGAGGGACTTGCTTCAACCATAACTTCTATGTTGTCTCCTTATCAAACGAGCAGACTAATTGTACATATGGTTTTGTTGGAAATAAACCGGCATACCCTCCAGTCTGCGAGCGGGTTGGACTAGCTCCCAGGGGCCCACTCGGCACCAGTTTTTTTGGAAATGGAGGCGTGCCCCAGCCTCTGCATCATAATTCAGCACCAATTGCTCCCTGCATTTAATCATAACAAGTTATGAGTTCCCATAACAAGTTCAAACACATTCTAAGTGACTTGCACAATCAGTTTCATATTTGGGGGAGTTCCATGGGGTTTTTGTGTTCCATTATTTTTGTTTATGTTGTTTTCTATTTTGTATGAACTTATAGGGTTATACATGTTGAACTTATAGACCAGTGGTGCTCAGAGGCAGGGGGTAGGCGACAGCGGCATGTTGACTACGTTGGACATTTTTTCTACATTAGATAGTGTAGACATGCTGCCAAGGTGAAAGCACAAGTGCTCCCTAGGTGGTTTTGATAATTGATGACAACATATCTCTTGTTGGACTAACATTTCGATTTAGCATGTTTCAGATAAGTTCAACAATGGAGTGGCATGGACTAAAGGTTGTGGGAACTCCTTCAAGATGCTAAGGACAAAGGATTGGCTAAAGCTTCAAGCTCAAGACTCCTCATTTTACATTTTAGTGATCCAAGATCACATCGAGTCTTTAGGAAAAGCCAATACTATCAAGGAGGGATGAGGTGTTGCTTAATGAGCCTCTTGCTTCATGTGCTTAGTGATATGCTCCAAAACCCTCAGCTACTTTCCCACTTCCACATATGACCTAAACCCTAAGCCAAACTTGGTCCTACCGATTCTTCCTATCCGGCGCCACCGAGTTTCACTTATCATAAGCCACTGCCAAACCCTAATCAGTTCGGCCTCACCGATGGGATCTCGGTCTCACCGAGATGGGCTTGCAAACTCTCTGTTACCCATTGCAGTATTCTCGGTCCCACCGAGATATGCAATCGGTTCCATCGAGTTTGCTTGGTCAAATCTCAGTTTCACTTATTACCCAAATCGGTCCCACCGAGTTTGAGTAATCGGTCAAACCGAGTTTTGGATTTACCCTAACCCTAGCACATCGGTCACACCGAGTTGATCCAGTCGGTCCCACCGAAATCTCTAACGGTCACTAGGTTTACATTTTCGGTCCGACCGAGTTTGTTGATTCGGTCCCACCGAGATTGGAAAACTGTGTGTAACGGTTGGATTTTGTGTGGAGGCTATATATACCCCTCCACCTCCTCTTCATTTGAAGAGAGAGCCATCAGAACACATACACCATTCCAACTCATATGTTCTGAGAGAGAACCACCTACTCATGTGTTGAGACCAAGATATTCCATTCCTACCATATGAATCTTGATCTCTAGCCTTCCCCAAGTTGCTTTCCACTCAAATCTTCTTTCCACCAAATCCAAATCCTATGAGAGAGAGTTGAGTGTTGGAGAGACTATCATTTGAAGCACAAGAGCAAGGAGTTCATTACCTACACACCATTTGTTACTTCTTGGAGAGTGGTGTCTCCTAGATTGGCTAGGTGTCACTTGGGAGCCTCCGACAAGATTGTGGAGTTGAACCAAGGAGTTTATAAGGGCAAGGAGATCGCCTACTTTGTGAAGATCTACCGCTAGTGAGGCAAGTCCTGTGTGGGCGATGGCCATGGTGGGATAGACAAGGTTGCTTCTTCGTGGACCCTTTGTGGGTGGTTGCTTCTTCGTGGACCCTTCGTGGGTGGAGCCCTGTGTGGACTCGCGCAACCGTTACCCTTCGTGGGTGGAGCCCTGTGTGGACTCACGCAACCGTTACCCTTTGTGGGTTGAAGTCTCCATCAACGTGGATGTAGGATAGCACCACCTATCCGAACCACGGGAAAAACATCTGTGTCTCCAATTGCGTTTGATTTCTCCAAACCCTTCCCTTTACATTCTTGCAAGTTGCATGCTTTACTTTCCGCTGCTCATGTACTCTTTGCATGCTTGCTTCATATGTATTGTGTGTGTTGAAATTGTGCCTAAACTCCACTTAAACCGAAAAAACTTAAAAATTGCAACTTTAGCATTAAGTGTCTAATCACCCCCCTCTAGACACATCTACTTCTAGATCCTACACAAGGTCACACACATATTTTGCTAGAACAAGTTGAATTGAATATCTTTTCATTTTGAACTTTAAAAGAAGCTACAACTTCTATTGCCCAAATGTGTATATAATTTTAAGTTTTCCAAGCAGATACCTTTTGTAACACCCCAATAGTTATGCTACATTAACCTCACCCTAATGAGGTCATGTCATCACAATTATTTGGCTAAACCTCACTTGGTCAAAACCCAGTTCGAATTCAAATCTAAATTGCATGTCAAAATTTTAATTTTTCAAACGAAAAAACAAAAATGTTCGATGAGTTGCAAATATTCAGTAGGTAATTGTCATGTAGGAACAAACATATTTTGAAATAATTAAATGCCCTTAACCTATTTAAAATAGTCCAGCCAACATTAAATAAACATATTTAAATTCGAAAGTAAATAGAATAGTTCCAATTTGACCTCAAACTTTTTTGTGAAACCCTGTAGTGTTGAGTAGAATTTATGTGCAAAGTTTCATGTTAAGCAAGAATCTTTTGCTAGCAAAAAGAAATAGAAAATAGAGTTGTAGCATTATAACAGAAATTAGGAAAAGGGAACACAACTGAAACCTACTATGCTATTTGGGCCGTAAGTCAAAGGTGGCAGCCCAGCCCAAACCCCCCATGTTTTCTTCCTCCTCCTGTTCATAGGGGATCGTGGCACCGCATCCATGGCACCATGGCCGGCCGTGGCCACGTGCCGGCGATCCGGCCTCCCTTGTACGCCTACAAGACGACCCCCTCTCACCCCCGCAAACCCTAGATCACTAGAACCCCCTTCCCCCTCTCTCGTTTCTATTTTGGAGCAGAGACGAGCGCGCCCACCTCCGTGCTCGTCATCGATCCCGTGGCCTCCGGCCATCCCTCATCGCATCGGCACGTCTAGGAGGTCCTCTGCGACCGACTTCATCCATCCCGGGGACAAGCTCGAGCCGGGACACCCCCGAGCGTCGACATCGACCCCATCTTCTCGCCTCGGCCGCCGCACGCCATCGCCGGATCCGCACCACCACGACCACCTCGTGCCTCCCCGAGCCTCTCTCCGTCAACGATGTGAGCTGGCGCGTTTTCCCCCTCTGCCTCCCCCTCGATCTGCATCCTCTAGCCGCCGTGCTCGTCATTGCCATCCCGCGCTAGAAGTCGCCATGGCCGGTGCTCCACTAACCTCGCCTCTGCCTTGCTCCCTCACGCACACGCCCACCCCAGGTCACGCCCTGGCCTCTCGCTGCTGCACTCGGCCGCGCCTTTCACCAGCGTGTGCGCCCGCGCCTGTAGCCGCTGCCGCCCACACTCCCCTGCACCCGTCCTCGCTCGGGCGCCTCCTCCCGCGCCCGCCTGCAGCTTGCCCCGCGCGGCCTGCAGCTCCCCACTGCTCACCCGCGCCTCCGCGGTCGCCGGCGCTCTCCCTATCCGCACCTACTGCGCCCGCTTTCCCCTGCGTTGCCCACGCGCCGGCGGGGCCTTGGCCGCGTCCGCGTGCCTACCGCTGCTTGCTACCTGCTGTTTCTCTTGCCGCTGTGGCTGGGTACCGCATCCTGCTGATGCTACCGCTTATTAGCTGCTGCTCATTGCACTGCTTTGCCGCTTGGCTGCGTTGCACTGTCGTTGCTTTGTACTGCTGCTAGATACTACATATTGCTGTTGCTACCGCTTCTTGGGCATGGCCGCCAAGTCCTGTGTACATGGCCGTGTGACTAGGTGTTGCTATGCATGTGTATGCATGTGTATGCACAGCCAAGTGCACGTATGTGTTCTGGCACATGGAGCCCATCCAATTAATTAGTGCTAATAGCCAATGCCATGTGTGTCCCATAACTATCCAAACCTGTGTAGTGCTTTAGTTAAAATTATCAGTCAATGACAAGTTGGCCCCACCTTCATTATTCACACTTTGACCCAAGTCAACTTTGACTGTTGACCTACCGGCTGGATGTTGACTTTGACCCTGGCCCCACTGTCATACACTATGGCCAGAATAGCACTAGGTGACAAAAGTATATTTTGTTTTTAATTTGGTTTAATAATAATTCTAGAAAATGCATTAAAACTTTGAATAATCATATAAATTAATTCGTAACTCGGATGAAAATACATTGTATATAAAAGTTGCTCAGAACGACGAGACGAATCCAGATACGCAGCCCGTTCGTCCACCACGCATCCCTAGCATAGCGAATACGCAGCTTTCCCCCTCTGGTTCATCTGTCCGAAAACGCGAAACACCAGGAATATTTTCCCGGATGTTTCCCCCTTCATCGGTATCACCTCATACCGCATTGGGGCACCCCTAGCACCGCTACTTGTCATGCCATGCATCGCTATGCATCTATTTGCATTATATTCATTGTTTCTTCCCCCTCTTCTCTCCGATAGACTACGAGACTGACGCCGCTGCTGGTGCCCCGATCGACTACGCTGTTGACGACCCCTCTTTCTTGCCAGAGCAACCAGGCAAGCCCCCCCTTTGATCACCAGATATCGCCTACTCTTCTCTCTATAGCTTGCAGTAGAGTAGTGTAGCATGTTACTACTTTCTGTTAATCCTATTCTAATGCATAGCCTGTCATTGTTGCTACAGCTGTTGATACCTTACCTGCAATCCTAAATGATTAGTATAGGATGCTAGTTTATTATCAGTGGCCCTACATTCTTGTCTGTCTGTCATGCTATACTATCGGGCCGTGACCACGTCGGGTGTTGATCACGGGTATATACTATACCTACTACACATGATATATGTTGTAACTAAAGTCGGGTCGGCTCGTTGAGTACCCGCGGTTGATTCACGAATTGGGGGTTGGAAGGACATACTTTCCCGATGGCCCTCTATGTGGATATTTGTGGCGAAGCGACAAGACAGGTTGAGACCACCTAGGAGAGAGGTGGGTCTGGCCCTGGTCGGCGTTCGCGGTGACTTCAAGATAACACGCTTAACGAGATCTTGGTATTTGATCTGAGTCTGGCTACTGGCCTATACGCACTAACCATCTACGCGGGAACAGTTATGGGCACTCGACGTCGTGGTATCAGCCGAAGCCTTCGTGACGTCAGCGACTGAGCGGCGCGCGCTCGGTTGGACCGCGTAATGCAACTTCCTTTGTAATGGAGGTTGCAAGGTCTGCTCACCGGCCGCGCATGCAATGTGCAGGTGTGCAATGGGCGATGGGCCCAGACCCATGCGCACATAGGATTTAGACCGACGTGTTGACCTCTCTGTTGTGCCTAGGTAGGGCTGCGACGCGTTGATCTTCCGAGGCCGGGCATGACCCAGAAAAGTGTGTCCGGACAAAGGGGATCGAGCGTGTTGGGAAATGTGGTGCACCCCTGCAGGGAAGTTAATCTATTCGAATAGCCGTGATCTTCGGTAACATGACGACTTGGAGTTGTACCTTGACCTTATGACAACTAGAACCGGATACTTAATAAAACACACCCTTCCAAGTGTCAGATACAACCGGTGATCGCTCTCTCACAGGGCGACGAGGGGAGGATCGTCGGTTAGGATTATGCTATGCGATGCTACTTGGTGAACTTACCATCTACTCTCTTCTTCTTCTGCAAGATGGAGGTTACCAGAAGCGTAGTCTTCGATAGGACTAGCTATCCCCCTGTTATTCCGGCATTCTGCAGTTCAGTCCACATATGATACCCTCATTCTATTTGATACCAATGCATACATATGTAGTGTAGCTCCTTGCTTGCGAGTACTTTGAATGAGTACTCACGGTTGCTTTGCTCCCTCTTTTCCCCATTTCTATACCCGTTTGCTGCGACCAAACGATGGAGTCCATGAACCAGACGCCACTGTCGATGATGACTACTACTACTACTCGAGAGGTGCCTAATACTACGTGCAGCCCGCTGACGACGACCGGGAGTAGTTTAGGAGGATTCCAGGCAGGAGGCATGCGCCTCTTTCGATCTGTATCCCAGTTTGTGCTAGCCTTCTTAAGGCAAACTTGTTTAACTTATGTTTGTACTCAAATATTGTTGCTTCCGTTGACTCGTCTATGATCGAGCTCTTGTATTCGAGCCCTCAAGGCCCCTGGCTTGTAATATGATGCTTGTATGACTTATTTTTATTTGTAGAGTTGTGTTGTGATATCTTCCTGTGAGTCCTTGATCTTGATCGTACATTTTGTGTGTATGATTAGTGTACAATTGAATCAGGGGCGTCACAAGTTGGTATCAGAGCCGACTGCCTGTAGGAATCCCCCTTCCACACTCCTTGGCCGAAGTCGAGTCTAGACATTGCAAAACTTGTACTAACATGGCTGTGCGGCTTATGGGCCCACGTCGCCATTGGGTGGAATTAGCATATTTTATTCCTTGACCTATACTCTAGGACTCTAATCTCTTCTCTATTCGGGTTAAATGATTTTACTAACGCCGACTCTAGGTTCTCGTAACTACTTCTACCTGGAGAGCCCCTTACTCCAGATGATTACTTGGTCCACCGAAGGATTTCAAAGATACTCTCCGATGTTCTCTCGAGACTTTGAGCCTGTTGCTTTTGCAATTCCCTACCACTGAAATATCCCTATGGATAAATACATACACTTACCGTTCTTTTATTCCCAGTTGATCTTGTTATAACAAGATACCCTGAAATCCCCTCTATTGTTCCGAGAAATTTTTTGTGCCTTCTGCCTTGCAGTTCCTTGCCACCTGAATAACCCTACGGATAATTTATCGCCCTTATCAAGTATCCGCTCATCCCCAGTTGTTCATGTGTTTCACAATTGTCTTCGAAATACTATTCGATCCTTCAAAATTCCTCAGTAGCTTATTGCTCTGCAATACTTGTCTGCTTGCATTATGGATGCTTTCCATATGTCTAGCAATATTCGTTAGTATCCTTAGACACCGTTATTTTGATCCTATTGATTCAACATGAGTGCGAATGCACGCAATCGTCAGTTGATCCTTTTTAATTATCCTTCCGGCTCAGACTTCATTTTAAACTTGAGCTTGTTCTCGACCAATCTATTTTCTGTCAATTGTACCCTTAGGTCTATTGAATTTATCCATCCTTGATCAGAGTGTTTGCTTCTGATCCTTTGATTTGGAAATCATATTTCCTTTGCATTTGAGCTTGGAATTAGTCAGTACTTTCTATAATCCGATGCCTTTACACTCCTTCTTCCTCTGAATGAGTACCGATACTCACATCAACCATGTTGTGGACCGCCAGAACCATTGCGGGTTATTATCCGACAGTGTCCTTCACATCCAAAATTCTCGTGAGTTCTTTTCCTGAAACATAATGCCTTTGGTAAATGGTATCCTTTAGTTGTGTCAACCATGCTCAGCTTTTGAGCTTCTGCTAGTTACTCCTGAAGTTCGTGGTATATGTTCCTAAGATGCCCTTATGGGTTGAACCTATGCCTTCTTTAGTTTGTGTGAACCCGTAGTTTATGCGGGTTATATCTATTGGTGTTTTGTCGGAAAAAATTTCAACTCTATAAATTCTCCGAAGATGGGAAGTGAATGAAGGGTTATGCATTGAAGAAGTGGGAGTCGGCCTTGAACTTTGTTTTCATGCCCATGGACATGATGTAGATCCTATCATGGAAACTTCTTGTAATAATAAATATTTCCTTAATAAATATCGTCTGGTATCTGTGAATTGATGCTTAGCAACCGTGGTTCCGACCATGATTGTTCTCCTTTGATTCTATTTCTCGGGCAAGTTAAAGAACTTGGTGCAGATCAGTACACCTTCCCAACCTCTATTTTGTTCTACCTTCGAGTATTACCCCCTGGTATCTCGAGGATATCCACCCATTGCACTTCATCTTATGAAATTCTGATGAAGCAGTACCTTTTCCCATCATAGTCACTCCACGGGTTTTGGGTTGTCGTCAACCGAGAACACCTATTTGTGAATCGAATCAATACTGAGATTCAGTACTCTCAGTACTTTGTTGTTGAGAAGTTTAATACTCCATCATGTCACTCCTAGTCTGATTGGCCATATCATTATCATGGTAAATTTTAACTGTGCTACCTGGACCTTTCTTCCCGGAGCACAATTTTCGACGATGAGCTAAGCTTACGTCGATTTTCCTCGTCATATCATTTCACCTTGAACAACAAGCTTGATTTCGAGTTTGTGTCGTACCCATGGTTCCAATAACATTTTGCTTCATAATTCCTTTGACTTGATGTCATCGCCGATAGATTACATCTTCATGAAATCTCTCGACAAATGTGTCATGATCATCACCAACATTTTGAGCTTTTCCAGGATATCAATCAAATTCATAATGAGAAATACCATCCTTGCCCTCGATGATTTGTGTTATCATCGACCACTTTATTGCCTTCCGTTCAACACAAACTTGTTCGTGTTTTGTGTTATACCTTGAGATCCTTGCTATCCAGCATTTGTTCCTCTTTACCTTGGAGTATTACCACCTTTTATGTCAAGAATGTCGTGGGAATTTCACCACATCTTAAGAATTCTTGGTATAGTGATACTTCTCACCATCACCATTCTTTCTTGGTCCTCGTGTTGATTCCAACCGGGGTACCAACAAGTGAACAGCGCTGTTTGGATTCTGCACTTCTAGCAACCCTATTGCTTTGAAGTTAATGGTCGGCCGTTCATTCTTAGACTATTGATTACTGAATCAACATTCTGACATTGCTCGTACAACCCAACCCATATTTCGGGCGCACCTCTCAACCAATGTTTAATTGTGTATGTTTTCCTTGAGCATACTTCTTATATCATTTGATCTGACAAATGTTATCTCCTTATCCACATAATTGTGGAGATCCATCTTTTTGGCTACCTCGTTGAATTAACGCCGAGTCCATCAGCTACCTCCTCATCCTCTTCTTGATTTAATGATGAACTCTTGTTTCGGAACTCGCTTCCATAGTTCATTTCTCGAGAATCTTCGACGTCATCTCGTCAATTTGTGTCACACCTTTTCTCCTCGAGCATCATGAGTTTGAGGTATCCTCACACCAATCAGATCTGAATCTCGGTCAGATATGATGGCTCGGACATATTTCCAAGAGTTATAACATTGGTCGTTGTATGGCCCGATAAGGTGATGTCATCCTAGCACACCTGGCTGGAGGCTCTATTGTTATAGATTCCTTTTCGGCAAGGTTATCCATTCTTCCATGAGGAAATGGTAAGACTTATCCTATAAGTTGTTACCGATGAATTTGTGTTTCCGAAGTCTGATCTTCACCTGATGACCATGTCAATGCTATCTCGAAGCATGTCTATGGTACTCCGATTTTCAACAAGAACATTTGAAGCCCAATGCTAAATGTTTCCTGCTCAATTATCCAAACACCGATGTATGGGTAATATCATGAAATTTCTCTCCCCTACCCAAAGAGTTTTCTACATTATATCCTGAAATTTCTCTCCTGATATATGTGTTTAAACACATTTTCCTTTCCATTGTTCTGTTTAAAATGATAATCACATTTTCCATTTCATTGTCTTGTTTAACCTTCTTTTTGTGGTCTATATGATCTAAGAAGTAATATTCTCTTGCTTATGTAAACACCTCGTCCTACAACTTAGTCAGTGAGACCCTGTTACTATTGTTGATGACATTCCGGTAGCCACCGATGGACGAGAACTTTGCCTATTGGCCCGCCTTGTTTAACGAGCCGAAAAATGGTTCTCTTCGTCCCTCGACCTTGGTACCGACGTTGTTACCGATATAACTGACAGGTTATCCTCTGACATGCCTTGCTATCATAACCGTGCAAGATATCATCACTCTTTCCACTTTAAACCCACATGGTGGGCCCATAACCCACAGTTCCACAGGATCGAAACCTGACTCTCCGGTACACCCCTGTTCCCAAAGTTATTCCTCGGATTTGACTCCGTATGTAATTCACGGGTCACCTTCCTAGGGATGATCTATTCTAGTATTAGACGCAATACTTATTCTTCTTGCTCTGAACCCCTTTCACCTTCTGATTAGGCCATCGAACGATTGCTTGCCCATTGGAAACTTCTCATGGTACCTTCTTACTTTACTCTTGATATTTTCTTAAGTATCTATTCGAGAGTTGCTTTCTACCACATTCCCTGAGTTATCTGCCAGATAGTCAACGTTGTGAGTCGTAAGTACAATGAAATTTCCGAAGAAAGGATGATGAATTCATCATGATGACCCGAAGCAGAGGACTGAATACATCAATGTAATGGATCAACCTCTTCTAGAAGAGCAACTATGACCGAGAAGAATCATTAGAATTTCGTAACTAGATCCCTTCCCCTTATAACCACTCCTAAATCTCGGGACGAGATTTCTTGTAGTGGAGGAGGTGGGAAATGGCAACATTTTGGGAAATTTCAGGAGAACTTGGGGGTTTTGTATGTGTCGGTCTGGATGTTTGGCGATTCGATGGATGTCTGGCTGGGACTCGTTGTCCGGGCATTGGCCAAATGTCTAGCGGCTATACTCCGTGATAGATCAAAATCTTAGGAGTTTGAGTGTGGGGAGAAAAGTTTTGGGGTGGGATGGGGGTGGATTTCGTGGGAAAAGGTGGGGTGGTGGGGAGGGTCTAGATCCGCATGGCAAACAACAAGTTCATGGATCCAAATCGACAAAATCTCACAAAACTCAACAAATTGCAAAAAAAAGTTGGTGCGGCTATTTTTTGGTAGGGATTTCTGAATTAGGACAAAACGCAATAAGAATAGGTTAGCAAATGAGGAGATGAGATTCCAAGATGTGAATCAACCTTCTCTGATCCAAGATGATGTAGCTAGGGCGGAACCCTAAATTCGAGATCTTATCACACTAAGAGGTGGGAGAAGGATAGAATCAAGAACAACACAAGAGGAAGAATACTCAAAGACAAGAATTACTCACACATCCACTAAATCCACAAATCTCATACAAGTTTATGGATCCAAAGTCAACCAATGGTAATAGCAAGAGGTAATTCTTCCCATCCCCAGAGGAATTGAGGCCTTGAGAGATAAGTCTTCTCCAATCCCTAGGAGACGAGGCCTTGGTATCCATTTAGGGATCTTCTCCTAGGAGGTCTTGATATCCAAGAGAACTAATAGATGAGCAAAGCTCTCTCAACATCTAATCATATACTTTGCTAACCCTAAGAGGAAGAGGGGGTAGTCTCTTCATAGTGTTGGACGAAATAAGGGAGAGAGAGGGGTACATGTGCCTTTGGCCCGCATATGCGCGCATGGGTGCCAGATGTCCCTGGACATGCCGGATGTCTGGCCCGACATTAGGCGCCAGACGTTCGGGGCTTGGCCAGACGTCTGACAAAAATTGGCATAACTTCTAGACCCTCCTAGCCGGATTTCTAGGGATGCGTCGAATGTCTGGTCGTTCGATGGGAGTCACCGGGCGCCTGTTTCTTCCGAATGTTCTTTGTTTGCTGGCACCGGATATCCATGCCTTGATCGGGTGTTCGGACACTGTTGCTTTGCGGCGGCTCCACTTGTTGCACTCCTTGCTCCATTTCTGTGAGGGCTTGTCCCTTGCTTCTAGCTTCTCCATGGCCACCTCCTTGGTACCTAAGAACGCATAGCACATCCACTTGAAGTAGCAACCATGTCTCGCATGCAGAAGAAGAAGATTCACTAAGGAGCGAGTTAACCTTGCGTGTGCGTGTGCGTGTGCGGGCGTGTGTGTGTGTGTGCGTGTGTGTGTGTGCGTGTGTGTGTGCGTGTGTGCATATGTCTACGAGCCCTTCCAGATAATACTTGGCTTGGCTGATTGACAAGAGGGTAAAACGTTCCACAATATGCTTGGGAATTAAGTAAAACCGCTGCTATATTAGGGCATTGTGTTAAACTGTCACTCTCTCCGTTCACTATTATAAGATGTTCCAACTTTTTTCCAAATTGGGTGTATATAGATGCACTTTAGTTCACTCATTCCAATCATATGCAGTCCATATTGAAATATCCAAAACATCTTATTGTAGTGAACGGATGGAGTAAATAATAAAGAAATATATACCCATCATGAATTTGTCGTCGAATACCTAGGAATCATACTCCCGGGACAGGCGATATCTATAAATTGTCCAATTTGGATACTTCTACTCAACAGTCAGATTAGTGCCAACGGTTTCTGCTTGATATTCATGGCCAATTATCAACATGTAAAAGTAACAGGATGACAGCATACCATTGCAAGTGACTATCTGAGTGTTCGATCTTGTGAAAACAATATACAATCATCTGAGTATTGAAGTGCTTACATGGAGTCGATAAATATGTGTCGGGATGCTTGAACATGAAAGCATCAATGAGAATGCCCAAATGCTCCCAATGTATGGTTATTACTCGCTGGATCCGCCATCATCTTTGCTACTCAGGGTTCGTATTATTGCTTCCAACACCTTGATATCACTATCTCTCTTGGCGATCTCCTCTTGTTTTGCCCGCAGCTCTTCCATGTGCAGCTGGAAAACTCCTGCAAGATGAAAAACATAAATGAGCTATGAAGCTCCAGACTAACCTCGGTGAGTCAAATGCTGGTGCACCAGCAAGATGGTACACATACTTGCGGTGTTCTCCAGCTCCTTCGTGACTTCCTGTGCATGCAGCTCTGCAGCTCGTTGAGCAGCTTCAGCCTGGCGTTTTTCTGTACGGGCTCGAGCAGCTGCAGAAATGGCAGCGTCCAGTTCACGTTCCAGAGACTGCACCCTCTGGTCAAGAATCTAATACACAGAAGAGAAATACCAATCAATAGGAAAACATACCAAACAACAAACTGTAGAACAACGGTTAACTAGATGCCAACATATATTCGAGCCAATAAAGTGCCAAACTACATTCATAGCTATTAATTGTGCAGGGGAAAAAAACATTCACTGCTCTTGCACAAGACTAAAAGGTATCATGTTGCTTAAATCCAAATTTTAGCTTATAAGGATACTAATGTCGCTAGAAATACACTACAAAAGAAATAATTTGCTAGCCATTAATCTGCAAACTTAATATGCAATCATGTAGAAAATCCAGATATAAAAATAGGCATCTGTGTGCTGAACCTGTTTGATGACTATAAATTCATGAGTACAGGTTGGTGCAACCGAGCTTAAGTATTTGACATACACTTACTCTTGACACCCATTTATCATTACATGTGTAGCCACATGTTATTTGTCAAACACGGAGCCTTCTGTTGTTGGCTTGTTGGCCAGAATAAAGCCGCACTTTAGGAAACTCAGTTAGGGCAAAGTCTATCACAAACCAAACATGTCCTTAGTAGTTCAGATATGAGGGGAAAATAACCGAGAATAGTATGAAATTCATCACATGCCTGTAAAAAACTAAAACGAATGATAAATTTGAGTCATGTATTTGATAAGGTGGTGCATGGCTTTATGCATTCAGTTTCAGAAATCGTTGTCAGGACCATCACATAAATACAATTAATCAAATCAAGTACATTTGACTGGAGCTGGCACCATCCATCCTGCCTAGCTCTATCAAAACCCAAGGCAAAGCCAAATAGACTAGATTGAACTGAACCTCTGTCATCTAAGATGCATCTTGATATGAACAGGGATTCTGCGTCGTCTGCTTACTGATTAAGCTCACGCCGATTAGGGGGAGGCATCTATCTACAGGCCCAAGTGAAAGGAACGGTTTGGGGATCGGAAGCATGGGTAGGTACCTTGATGGAGCGGGCCTGTTCGGAGGCGAGGGAGGCCTTGGAGAAGACGTCGTCGTCGACGAAGACGGCCTTCCGGGCGAGCAGCTTCTGCAGCGACTCGACGTTGGCGCCCAGCTCTCCCAGGTTGCCGATCGCGGCGCCCCACCGCTCGCCCGAGGGCACGGCGGTTGGCGCCGAGGACGACAGGGAGGCGACCGCGACGGACGATTTCTCCCTCTGCGCCATCTCCGCCGGCGATCCCTGGTGCGGTTGGCTACCTACTACTCCTCCTGCCCTCTTCACGCTTTGGCCCCTAGGCTTCACCGCAATCACGGGGAGGAGGCGGAATAAACACTAGGCCCGCTGACAGCTAGGACCATACAGTCAGGTATCGACGCTCCCACTAACAGGTACGTAGGACCACACCAAACCTCTCCCGTTTCCGATAGAAATCTCCGTGCAGCAACCACTCCACCGTTGGAAATCAACGGATCCATCCGACGGCTCGGAAATCCAATTCAGCCTCTTCTTTTTAACAATGCAAGTGCTCATACATACGCACATACACTCACTTTATGAACGCACACACTCACACTCTACCCTATAAACATTTTTAAGAGACTGAGCCGGCATACCATCTTGAGATTTACGAAGTTACCGAAAATCCTGAGATAAATCCAGGAATAATGCGAGCATCATGATTTGAACACTGATGGGTTGGGATACTACTGTCCCTGTAACCATCTAACCTAATCACAGGTTGATTCGCGAAATCCAATTTGGCTCTTGAGAGCATATGCTCTGCCCATTAAAAATGTTTTTCTTAAATGTTCAAAAAATGATAAAAAAAAGATATGATCATTGTCACACCAAAACACTACCTGCAATTTTTTAGAAGAAAAGCTCAAGTTTTTTATCTGTGAAAAAAAACAAGTCGAACTACAAATGTTACCTCAAAATATTACACATATTTTTGTTTTTTCACCGAGGAAGCACAGTCATCTCGTTTCGCATGAAATTTGACAAGCACACTTGTTACACTAACAAGAACATCTACGAAAAAATTATAATTTTTAAATTGAATTTACTATTTATTTTGAATTTACTGCTCATTAGGGAGCATATGCACCCAAGAGCCAAAACGGCCCTCCTGGTTCGCGAAATCCAATTCGGAACGCCCCTCCCTCCGATCGTCCCTATTATATTAGGATCACCTCCTTCCGTGCATCAAGCATCTCCAGCGGATCTGTAATTCCGCGTCCCGCAAAATACATTTACGGGTGGCCTGTATTTTTTTTAGAAAAACTCCTGAACCAGTCGAATGATTTCTCTCTCCTATAAACCGTCTCTCCCGCTTGACATGTATCCCCTGTTGGGCCCACCCACCGTCTCTCCACTTTTGTCTTATCTCTTGCCGAAGCTGTCTTGCCCACTCATCATCTTCTTTTCTTTCCCCACGTCTCTCTCGTTTGTCCAGCTCCCATGGCAGAGAAGAGATGGCTCCCATGCCAACCCGCGTTGCTATAAAATCAGAGAGGGTCGCTGGAGCACAATGTTGTGCATCCCACTGTCGGAGCCATCCGTTCCACACCCCGTCATCGGAGCCCACCACTACTGAAGGAAATATGCCCTAGAGGCATTAATAAAGTTGTTACTTATATTTCCTTATATCACGATAAATGTGTATTATTCATGCTAGAATTGTATTAACCGGAAACTTGATACATGTGAGGATACATAGACAAAACACCGTGTCCCTAGTAACCCTCTACTAGACTAGCTCGTTAATCAAAGATGGTTAAGTTTCCTAACCATAGATATGTGTTGTCATTTGATGAACGGGATCACATCGTTAGGAGAATGATGTGATGGACAAGACCCATCCGTTAGCTTAGCATGTTGATCGTTCAGTTTTATTGCTATTGCTTTCTTCTAAAGGAAATACGCCCTAGAGCCAATAATAAAGTTGTTATTTATATTTCCTTATATCATGATAAATGTTTATTATTCATGCTAGAATTGTATTAACCGGAAACTTAGTACATGTGTGAATACATAGACAAACAGAGTGTCACTAGTATGCTTCTACTTGACTAGCTCGTTGATCAAAGATGGTTAAGTTTCCTAGCCATGGACAAAGAGTTGTCATTTGATAAACAGGACCACATCATTAGAGAATGATGTGATTGACTTGACCCATCCGTTAGCTTAGCACGATGATCGTTTAGTTTATTGCTATTGGTTTCTCCATAACTTATACGTGTTCCTATGACTATGAGATCATGCAACTCCCGAATACCGGAGGAACACTTAGTGTGCTATCAAACGTCACAACGTAACTGGGTGACTATAAAGATGCTCTACAGGTGTCTCTGATGGTGTTTGTTGAGTTGGCATAGATCAAGATTAGGATTTGTCACTCCGAGTATCAGAGAGGTATCTCTAGGCCCTCTCGGTAATGCACATCACTATAAGCCTGGCAAGCAATGTGACTAATGAGTTAGTTATGGGATGATGCATTACGGAATGAGTAAAGAGACTTGCTGGTAACGAGATTGAACTAGGTATTGAGATACCAACGATTAAATCTTGGGCAAGTAACATACCGATGACAAAGGGAACAACGTATGTTGTTATGCGGTTTGACCGATAAAGATCTTTGTAGAATATGTGGGAGCCAATGTGAACATCCAGGTTCCGCTATTGGTTATTGACCGGAGATGTGTCTCGGTCATGTCTATATAGTTCTCGAACCCGTAGGGTCCGCACGCTTAATGTTCGGCGAAGATTGATATTATGAGTTTATGTGTTTTGATGTACCCAAGGTAGTTCGGAATCCCGGATATGATCACGGACATGACAAGGAGTCTCGAAATGGTCAAAACATAAACATTTATATATTGGATGACTATATTCGGACACCGAAAGTGTTCCGGGTGATTTCGGAGAAAACCGGAGTGCCGGAGGGTTACCGGAACCCCCCCCCCCAGGGGAAAGATTGGGCCTACATGGGCCATAGGGAAGA
Source organism: Triticum aestivum (assembly GCF_018294505.1). NCBI lineage: Eukaryota > Viridiplantae > Streptophyta > Magnoliopsida > Poales > Poaceae > Triticum > Triticum aestivum. The sequence continues at coordinate 184,881,547 of NC_057806.1, forward strand.
GGGAAGGCAGCCCACAAGGGGCAGCCACGCCCCCTCCCTATAGGGAGTCCGAATTGGACTAGGGAGGGGACGCCCCCCCCCTTTCCTTCTCCTCTTCCTCTCCTTTCCTTCTTTCCCCTTCTCCTCCTAGTAGGACTAGGAAAGGAGGAATCCTACTCCTACTAGTAGGAGGATTCCTCCTCCCTTGGCGCGCCCCTAGGGTCGGCCTGCCTCCCCCCTTCCTTCTTTATATACGGGGGCAGGGGGCACCCTAGGACACACAAGTTGATTGCTTTTAGCCGTGTGCGGTGCCCCCCTCCATCATAATCCACCTCGGTCATATCGTCATAGTGCTTAGGAAAAGCCCTGCGCCGGTAGCTTCATCATCACCGTCATCACGGTGTCGTGCTGACGAAGCTCTCCCTCGACACTCAGCTAGATCGAGAGTTCGTGTGACGTCACCAAGCCGAACATGTGCAGATCGCGGAGGTGCCGTACTTTCGGTACTAGGATTGGTTGGATCGTGAAGACGTACGCCTACATCAACCGCGTTGTCATAATGCTTTTGCTTACGGTATGAGGGTACATGGACAACACTCTTCCCCTCTTGTTGCTATGCATCACCATGATAGATCTTGCATGTGCATAGGAAAATTTTGAAATTACTGCGTTCCCCAATAGTGGCATCCGAGCCAGGTCTATGCGTAGATGTTTTATTCACGAGTAGAACACAAAGGAGTTGTGGGCGTGGGTATATACATATTGCTTGCCGTCACTAGTTGATTCTTGATTCAGTGGTATTATTGGATGAAGCGGCTCAGACCGACATTAGCATACGCTTACGCGAGACTGGTTCTACCAACTTGCTTCGCACACAGGTGGCTGGTGGGTGTCAGTTTCTCCAACTTTAGTTGAATCGGATTCAATGAACAGGGTTCTTTCTGAAGATCAAAAGCAATCACTATACCGCGTTGTGGTTTTTGATGCGTAGGTAAGAACGGTTCTTGCTCAGCCCGTAGCAGCCATGTAAAACTTGCAACAACAAAGTAGAGGACATCTAACTTGTTTTTGTAGGGTATATTGTGATGTGATATGGTCAAGACATGATGCTGAATTTTATTGTATGAGATGATCATGTTTTGTAACACAGTTATCGGCAACTGGCAGGAGCCATATGTTGTCGCTTTATTGTATGAAATGCAATCGCCATGTAATTGCTTCACTTTATCACTAAGCAGTAGCGATGGTCGTAGTAGCAATAGTTGGCGAGACGACAATGATGCTTCGATGGAGATCAAGGTGTCAAGCCGGTGATGATGGTGATCATGACAGTGCTTTGGAGATGGAGATCAAAGGCACAAGATGATGATGGCCATATCATATCACTTATATTGATTGCATGTGATGTTTATCCTTTATGCATCTTATTTTGCTTAGTTCGGCGGTAGCATTATAAGATGATCTCTCACTACATTTCAAGGTACAAGTGTTCTCCCTGAGTATGCACCATTGCTACAATTCGTCGTGCCGAGACACCACGTGATGATCGGGTGTGATAAGCTCTACGTTCACATACAACGGGTGCAAGCCAGTTTTGCACACGCAGAATACTCGGGTTAAACTTGACGAGCCTAGCATATGCAGATATGGCCTCGGAACACTGAGACCGAAAGGTCGAGCGTGAATCATATAGTAGATATGATCAACATAGTGATGTTCACCATTGAAAACTACTCCATCTCACGTGATGATCGGACATGGTTTAGTTGATATGGATCACGTGATCACTTAGATGATTAGAGAGATGTCTATCTAAGTGGGAGTTCTTAAGTAATTTGATTAATTGAACTTTAATTTATCATGAACTTAGTACCTGATAGTATTTTGCATGTCTATGTTGTTGTAGATAGATGGCCCGTGCTGTTGTTCCGTTGAATTTTAATGCGTTCCTAGAGAAAGCTAAGTTGAAAGATGATGGTAGCAACTACACGGACTGGGTCCGTAACTTGAGGATTATCCTCATTGCTGCACAGAAGAATTACGTCCTGGAAGCACCGCTAGGTGACAAACCCGCTGCAGGAGCAACGCCAGATGTTGTGAACGCCTGGCAGAGCAAAGCTGATGACTACTCGATAGTTCAGTGTGCCATGATTTATGGCTTAGAACCGGGACTTCAACGACGTTTTGAACGTTATGGAGCATATGAGATGTTCTAGGAGTTGAAGTTAATATTTCAAGCAAATGCCTGGATTGAGAGATATGAAGTCTCCAGTAAGTTCTATAGCTGCAAAATGGAGGAGGATAGTTCTGTAAGTGAACATATACTCAGAATGTCTGGGTACCACAACCACTTGACTCAGCTGGGAGTTAATCTTCCTGATTATAGTGTCATTGACAAAGTTCTTCAATCACTGCCACCAAGCTACAAGAGCTTCCTGATGAACTATAATATGCAAGGGATGGATAAGACTATTCCTAAGCTCTTCGCAATGCTAAAGGCTGCAGAGGTAGAAATCAAGAAGGAGCATCAAGTGTTGATGGTCAACAAGACCACTAGTTTCAAGAAAAATGCTAAAGGGAAGAAGGGGAACTTCAAGAAGAACAGCAAGCCAGTTGTTGCTCAAGTGAAGAAACCCAAGTCTAGATCTAAGCCTGAAACTGAGTGCTTCTACTTCAAAGGGACTGGTCACCGGAAGCGGAACTGCCCCAAGTATTTGGCAGAGAAGAAGGATGGCAAAGTGAAAGTTATATTTGATATACATGTTATTGATGTGTACCTTACTAATGCATGCAGTAGTGCCTGGGTATTTGATACTGGTTCAGTTGCTAACATTTGCAACTCGAAACAGGGGCTAGGGATTAAGTGAAGATTGGCTAAGGACGAGGTGGCGATGTGCTTGGGAAATGGTTCCAAAGTCGATGTGATCACCGTCGGCACACTACCTCTACATCTACCTTCGGGATTAGTTTTAGACCTAAATAATTGTTATTTGGTGCCAGAGTTGAGCATGAACATTATATCTGGATATTGTTTGATGCGAGACGGTTATTCATTTAAATCGGAGAAAAATGGTTGTTCTATTTATATGAGTAATATCTTTTATGGTCATGCACCCTTGATGAGTGGTCTATTTTTACTAAATCTTGATAGTAGTGATACACATGTTCATAGTATTGAAGCCAAAAAGATGCAAAGTTGATAATGATAGTGCAACTTATTTGTGGCACTACTATTTGGGTCATATTGATGTAAAGCGCATGAAGAAACTCCATTCTGATGGACTTCTGGAATCACTTGATTATGAATCACTTGGTACTTGAGAACCATGCCTCATGGGCAAGATGACTAAAACTCCGTTCTCTGGAACAATGGAGCGAGCAACAGAGTTATTGCAAATCATACATATTGATGTATGTGGTCCAATGAACATTGAGGCACGCGGTGGATATCGTTATTTTCTCACCTTCATAGATGATTTGAGCAGATATGGGTATATCTACTTGATGAAACATAAGTCTGAAACATTTGAAAATTTCAAAGAATTTCAGAGTGAAGTGGAAAATCATCGTAATAAGAAAATTAAGTTTCTACGATCTGATCGTGGAGGTGATTATTTGAGTTATGAGTTTGGTCTTCATTTGAAACAATGTGTAATAGTTTCGCAACTCACGCCACCTGGAACACCACAACGTAATGGTGTGTCCGAACGTCGTAACCGCACTTTATTAGATATGGTGCGATCTATGATGTCTCTCACTGATTTACCGCTATCGTTTTGGGGTTATGCTTTAGAGACGACTGCATTCATGTTAAATAGGGCACCATCAAAATCCGTTGAGACGACACCTTATGAACTGTGGTTTGGCAAGAAACTCGAGTTGTCATTTCTTAAAGTTTGGGGCTGCGATGCTTATGTGAAAAAGCTTCAACCTGATAAGCTCGAACCCAAATAAGAGAAATGTGTCTTCATAGGATACCCAAAGGAGACAGTTGGGTACACCTTCTATCACAGATCCAAAGGCAAGATATTCGTTGCTAAGAATGGATCCGTTCTAGAGAAGGAGTTTCTCTCGAAGGAAGTGAGTGGGGGGAAAGTAGAACTTGATGAGGTAATTGTACCTTCTCCCTTATTGGAAAGTAGTTCATCACTGAAATCAGTTCTAGTGATTCCTACACCAGTAAGTGAGGAAGCTAATGATGATGATCATGAAGCTTCTGATCAAGTTACTACCGAACCTCGCAGGTCAACCAGAGTAAGATCCGCACCAGAGTGGTACGGTAATCCTGTTCTGGAGGTCATGTTACTTGACCATGACGAACCTACGAACTATGAGGAAGCGATGATGAGCCCAGATTCCGCAAAATGGCTTGAGGCCATGAAATCTGAGATGGGATCCATGTATGAGAACGAAGTGTGGACTTTGGTTGACTTGCCCGATGATCGGCAGGCCATACAGAATAAATGGATCTTTAGGAAGAAGACTGACGCTGACGGTAATGTTACTGTCTACAAAGCTCGACTTGTTGCAAAAGGTTTTCGACAAGTTCAAGGAGTTGACTACGATGAGACCTTCTCACCCGTAGCGATGCTTAAGTCCGTCTGAATCATGTTAGCAATTGCCGCATTTTATGATTATGAAATTTGGCACATGGATGTCAAAACTGCATTCCTTAATGGATATCTTAAAGAAGAGTTGTATATGATGCAACCAGAAGGTTTTGTCGATCCAAAAGGTGCTAACAAAGTGGCAAGCTCCAGCGATCCATTTATGGAGTGGTGCAAGCCTCTCGGAGTTGGAATATATGCTTTGATAGTGTGATCAAAGCATATGGTTTTATACAGACTTTTGGAGAAGCCTGTATTTACAAGAAAGTGAGTGGGAGCTCTGTAGCATTTCTGATATTATATATAGATGAAATATTGTTGATCGGAAATGATACTGAATTTCTGAATAGCATAAAAGGATACTTGAATAAGAATTTTTCAATGAAAGACCTCAATGAAGCTGCTTATATATTGGGCATCAAGATCTATAGAGATAGATCAAGATGCTTAATTGGACTTTCACAAAGCACATACCTTGATAAAGTTTTGAAGAAGTTCAAAATGGATCAAACAAAGAAAGGGTTCTTGCCTGTGTTACAAGGTGTGAAGTTGAGTCAGACTCAATGCCCGACCACTCCAGAAGATAGAGAGAAAATGAAAGCCATTCCCTATGCTTTAGCCATAGGTTCTATCATTTATGCAATACTGTGTACCAGACCTGATGTGTGCCTTGCTATTAGTTTAGCAGGGAGGTACCAAAGTAATCCAGGAGTGGATCAGTGGACAACGGTCAAGAACGTCCTAAAAATACCTGAAAAGGACTAAGGATATGTTTCTCATTTATGGAGGTGATAAAGAGCTCATCGTAAACGGTTATGTTGATGCAAGCTTTGACACTGATCCGGATGACTCTAAGTCACAAACCGGATACGTACTTTTATTAAATGGTGGAGTTGTTAGTTGGTGCAGTTCCAAGCAGAGCATCGTGGCGGGATCTACGTGTGAAGCGGAGTACATAGCTGCTTCAGAAGCAGCAAATGAAGGAGTCTGGATGAAGGAGTTCATATCCGATCTAGGTGTAATACCTAGTGCATCGGGTCCAATGAAAATCTTTTGTGACAATACTGGTGCAATTGCCTTGCCTTGGCAAAGGAATCTAGATTTCACAAGAGAACCAAGCACATAAATAGACGCTTCAATTCCATCTGTGATCAAGTCAAGGAGGGAGACATAGAGATTTGCAAGATACATACGGATCTGAATGTTGCAGACCCGTTGACAAAGCCTCTCTCACGAGCAAAACATGATCAGCGCCAAGACTCCATGGGTGTGAGAACCATTACAATGTAATCTAAATTATTGACTCTAGTGCAAGTGGGAGACTGAAGGAAATATGCCCTAGAGGCAATAATAAAGTTGTTATTTATATTTACTTATATCATGATAAATGTTTATTATTCATGCTAGAATTGTATTAACAGGAAACTTAGTACATGTATGAATACATAGACAAACAGAGTGTCACTAGTATGCTTCTACTTGACTAGCTTATTGATCAAATATGGTTAAGTTTCCTAGCCATGGAAAAAGAGTTGTCATTTGATAAACAGGATCACATCATTAGAGAATGATGTGATTGACTTCACCCATCCGTTAGCTTCGCACGATGATCGTTTAGTTACTGCTATTGCTTTCTCCATAACTTATACATGTTCCTATGAGAATGAGATCATGCAATTCCCGAATACCGAAGGAACAATTAGTGTGCTATCAAACGTCACAACGTAACTGAGTGACTATAATTATGCTCTACAGGTGTCTCTGGTGGTGTTTGTTGAGTTAGCATAGATCGAGATTAGGATTTGTCACTCCGAGTATCGAAGAGGTATCTCTGGGCCCTCTCGGTAATGCACATCACTATAAGCCTTGCAAGCAATGTAACTAATGAGTTAGTTACAGGATGATGCATTACGGAACGAGTAAAGAGACTTGCCAGTAACGAGATTGAACTAGGTATTGAGATACTGACGATCTAATGTCGGGCAAGTAACATACCGATGACAAAGGGAACAACGTATGTCGTTATGTGGTTTGACCTATACAGATCTTCATAGAATATGTGGGAGCCAATATGAACATCCAGGTTCCTCTATTGGTTATTTGTCGGAGATGTTTATCGGTCATGTCTACATAGTTCTCGAACCCGTAGGGTCCACAAGCTTACCGTTCGGTGACGATTGGTATTATGAGTTTATGTGTTTTGATGTACGAAACGTAGTTAGGAATACCGGGTATGATCACGGACATGACCAGGAGTCTCGAAATGGTCGAGACATAAAGATTGATATATTGGACGACTATATTCGGACACCGGAAGTGTTCCGTGTGATTTCGGAGAAAACCGGAGTGCCGGAGAGTTACTGGAACCCCCCGGGGAAAGATTGGGCCTACATGGGCCATAGGGAAGAGGTAAGGCAGCCCACAAGGGGCAGCCGCGCCCCTCCCTATATGGAGTCCGAATTGGACTAGGGAGGAGGGCGCCCCCCTTTCCTTCTCCTCTTCCTCTCCTTTCCTTCTTTCCCCATCTCCTCCTACTAGGACTAGGAAAGGAGGAATCCTACTCCTACTAAGAGGAGGATTCCTCCTCCCTTGGCGCGCCCCTAGGGCCGGCCGGCCTCCCCCTTGCTCCTTTATATATGGGGGCAGGGGGCACCCTAGGACATACAAGTTGATTGCTTTTAGCCTTGTGCGGTGCCCCCCTCCACCATAATCCACCTCGGTCATATCATCGTAGTGCTTAGGCGAAACCCTACGCCGGTAGCTTCATCATCACCGTCATCACGCCGTCGTGCTGACGAAGCTCTCCCTTGACACTCAGCTGGATTGAAAGTTCGTGGGACATCACTGAGCCGAACGTGTGCAGATCATGGAGGTTCTGTACTTTTGGTACTAGGATCGGTCGGATCATGAAGACATACGACTACATCAACCGCGTTGTCATAATGCTCCCGCTTACGGTCTACGAGGGTACGTGGACAACACTCTTCCCCTCTTGTTGCTATGCATCACCATGATAGATCTTGCGTGTGCATGGAAATTTTTTGAAATTACTGCATTCCCAACATCTTCATGTCAAATACATATTCCTTCGACTATGAGATTATGCAACTCTAGGATACCGGAGGAATACCTTGTGTGCTATCAAATGTCACAACGTAACTGGGTGATTATAAAGATGCTCTACAGGTATCTCTGAAGGTATTTGTTGGGTTGACGTAGATCGAGATTAGGATTTGTCACTCCGAGTATCGGAGAAGTATCTCTGGGCCCTCTCGGTAATACACATCATGATAAGCCTTGCAAGCAATGTGACTAATGAGTTAGTTACAGGGTGATGTATTACGGAACGAGTAAAGAGACTTGCCGGTAACGAGATTGAACTAGGTATGAAGATACCGACGATCGAATCACGGGCACGTAACATACCGATGACAAAAGGGAGTGTGACACCCCCGATTCAATCGTACACTAATCATACACGCACACATGTACGATCAATATCAGGGACTCACGGGAAGATATCACAACACAACTCTAAAAATAAAATAAGTCATACAAGCATCATATTACAAGCCAGGGGCCTCGAGGGCTCGAATACAAGAGCTCGATCATAGACGAGTCAGCGAAAGCAAGAATATCTAAGTAAATACATAAATTAAACAAGTTGCCATAACATGGCTAGCACAAACTGGGATACAGATCGAAAGAGGCGCATGCCTCCTGCCTGGGATCCTCCTAAACTACTCATGGTCATCATCGGCGGATGCACGTAGTAGTAGGCACCTCCAGTGTAGTAGGAGTCGTCGTCGACGGTGGCGTCTGGCTCCTGGGCTCCAACATCTGGTTGATGTCTACTACACAACCTTCTTCTTGTAGACGTTGTTGGGCCTCCAAGTGCAGAGGTTTGTAGGACAGTAGGAAATTTCCCTCAAGTGGATGACCTAAGGTTTATCAATCCGTAGGAGGCGTAGGATGAAGATGGTCTCTCTCAAGCAACCCTGCAACCAAATAACAAAGAGTCTCTTGTGTCCCCAACACACCCAATACAATGGTAAATTGTATAGGTGCACTAGTTCGGCGAAGAGATGGTGATACAGGTGGTATATGGATAGTAGATAAAGGTATTTGTAATCTAAAATTATAAAAACAGCAAGGTAACTAATGATAAAAGTGAGCTTAAACGGTATTGCAATCATAGGAAACAAGGCCTAGGGTTCATACTTTCGCTAGTGTAAGTTCCCTCAACAATACTAACATAATTGGATCACATAACTATCCCTCAACATGCAACAAAGACCCACTCCAAAGTCACTAATAGCGGAGAATGAACGAAGAGATTATGGTAGGGTACGAAACCACCTCAAAGTTATTCTTTCCAATCAATCCGTTGGGCTATTCCTATAAGTGTCACAAACAGCCCTAGAGTTCGTACTAGAATAACACCTTAGGACACAAATCAACCAAAACCCTAATGTCACCTAGATACTCCAATGTCACCTCAAGTATCCGTGGGTATGATTATACGATATGCACCACACAATCTCAGATTCATCTATTCAACCAACACATAGAACCTCAAAGAGTGCCCAAAGTTTCTACCGGAGAATCACGACGAAAACGTGTGCCAACCCCTATGCATAGGTTCCCAATGTCATGAAACCCGCAAGTTGATCACCAAGACATACATCAAGTGTTCTCAAGTCTTTAAAGACTCAATCCGATAAGATTACTTCAAAGGGGAAAACTCAATTCATTACAAGAGAGAAGAGGGGGAGGAGAAACATAGGATCCAACTATAATAGCAAAGCTCGCGATACATCAAGATCGTATCATCTCAAGAACACGAGAGAGAGAGAGAGATCAAACACATAGCTACTGGTACATACCCTCAACCCCGAGGGAGAACTACTCCCTCCTCGTCCTGGAGAGCGCCGGGATGATGAAGATGGCCACCGGTGAGGGATCCCCCTCCGGCAGGGTGCTGGAACAGGGTCCCGATTGACTTTTGGTGGCTACGGAGGATTCTGGCGGCGGAACTCCCGATCTAATCTCTGTTCTGGAAGTTTTAGGGTATATGGAGTTATATAGGCGGAAGAAGCACGTCAGGGGAGCCATGGGGGCCCCACGAGGCAGGGGGCGCGCCCTAGGGGGGTGGGCGCGCCCCCACCCTCGTGGGCAGCTCCCGTATCTTTTGACGTGGGGTCCAAGTCCATCAGGTGTGTTTCCTTCCAAAAATAACTTCTTCAGTTGGTTTCGTTCCCTTTCGACTTCGTCTGATATTCCTTTTCTTCGAAACACTGAAATAGGCATAAAACAGCAAATCTGGGCTGGGCCTCCGGTTAATAGGTTAGTCCCAAAAATAATATAAAAGTGGATATTAAAGCCCAATATTGCCCAAAACAGTAGATAATATAGCATGGAGCAATCAAAAATTATAGATACTGTCGGGGGACTGATCCACGAACACCTATGGGACCGGCGGGCCGAGTCCCTTTCGATTCTGTGAGGGCGGAGGTTGCGCAAAGAGCGGATCGAGGCGAAGCACACGAGCAGTTTACCCAGGTTCGGGCCGCACGGATGCGTAAAACCCTACTCCTGCTTTGTGGTTTGTATTGAGTTCTTGCTCGGGAGCGCGGAGTGCTACAGTACACACCAGCGGCTAGCTAGACCGAGCGTGAGTGTCTTCTGAACTGGCTAACTAGCTCACCCGCTAACCAGCCAACCTCCTCTATGTTGCGCATGGACCTCCTTTTATATGCTCAAGGGGTCACCGACAGGTGGCAACGTAGACAAGGGTAAAAATGCAAAGGTGTTGCGGTAGGTACAGCTACCTGCTACAGTGTATCATACCTAACCCTGACGGCAGGGGACAAGGGCATTAAATGCCCGTCTGTGTCACCTAAACAGTGCAAAAGGGACCGCTAGGGACGCCACCGCTTGCCACGATGGCAATCTTGTCAGCGCCGCTTGCCATCGCGCACCCCTGGCTGCACAGCCTCCTGCCACGTACGCCTGGAAGGGTCCCAGAGCGACACGTTGGTGGATGTGCTGGAGCGTGAGCGTGGAGTGGTGGCTTGCCGCGGTCATTGTCTTGTTGCGTCCGGGAGCTTGTCGCTCACCGGGCCTTGCCGGGGCGCGAGGTGCGCCGCGGCAAGTTCCTTGAGATGCCTTGGGTGGCCTTCCCGGCAAGCTCCTCTTGCCGGGGTCTTGTCTCCTTAAGCGCCTTGCCTTGGTTGGCCTTCCCGGCAAGCTCCTCTTGCCGGGGTCTTGTCTCCTTGGCTTGGATACTTTGTTCTTGAATGGCTCCAAAGGAACCACGGAGGACCTTGGCGGTCACCCGGCAAGCCTTGCTGCGGGACGCTGCGACTGCCCGTGCACAAGTTCGGGATACTAGGGTACCCCTACTCTAGTACACCGACAGATACGTTGGAGACGTATCAAGCATCCCCAAGCTTAATTCCTGCTCGTCCTCGAGTAGGTAATGATAAAAAAGATAATTTTTGATGTGGAATGCTAGTTAGCATAATTTTAATGTAATTCATCTTAATTGTGGCATGAATATTCAGATCCATAAGATTCAAAACAAAAGTTTATATTGACATAAAAATAGTAATACTTCAAGCATACTAACAAAGCAAATACGTCTTCTCAAAATAACATGGCCAAAGAAAGCTATTCCTACAAAATCATATAGTCTGGCTATGCTCTATCTTCACCACACAAAATATTTAAATCATGCACAACCCCGATGACAAGCCAAGCAATTGTTTCATACTTTTGATGTTCTCAAACTTTTTCAATCTTCACGCAATACATGAGCGTGAGCCATGGATATAGCACTATAGGTGGAATAGAATGGTGGTTGTGGAGAAGACAAAAAGGAGAAGATAGTCTCACATCAACTAGGCGTATCAACGGGCTATGGAGATGCCCATCAATAGATATCAATGTGAGTGAGTAGGGATTGACATGCAATGGATGCACTAGAGCTATAAGTGTATGAAAGCTCAACAAAAGAAACTATTGAGTGTGCATCCAACTTGCTTGCTCACGAAGACCTAGGGCATTTTGAGGAAGCCCATCATTGGAATATACAAGCCAAGTTCTATAATGAAAGATTCCCACTAGTATATGAAAGTGACAACATAGGAGACTCTCTATCATGAAGATCATGGTGCTACTTTAAAGCACAAGTGTGGTAAAAGGATAGTAGCATTGTCCCTTCTCTCTTTTTCTCTTATTTTTTTTAATTTTTAATTTTTTTATTTGGGCCTTCTCTTCTTTTTTTATGGCCTCTTTTTTTATTTGGGCTTCTTTGGCCTCTTTTTTTCGTCCGGAGTCTCACCCCGACTTGTGGGGGAATCATAGTCTCCATCATCCTTTCGTCACTGGGACAATGCTCTAAAAATGAGGATCATCACACTTTTATTTTCTTACAACTCAAGAATTACAACTCGATACTTAGGACAAGATATGACTCTATATGAATGCCTCCGGTGGTGTACCGGGATGTGCAATGAATCAAGAGTGACAAGTATGAAAGAATTATGAACGGTGGCTTTGCCACAAATACTATGTCAACTACATGATCATGCTAAGCAATATGACAATGATGGAGTGTGTCATAATAACGGAATGGTGGAAAGTTGCATGGCAATATATCTCGGAATGGCTATGGAAATGCCATAATAGGTAGGTATGGTGGCTGTTTTGAGGAAGGTATATGGTGGGTGTATGATACCGGCGAAAGGTGCGCGGTATTAGAGAGGCTAGAAATGGTGGAAGGGTGAGAGTGCATATAATCCATGGACTCATCATTAGTCATAAAGAACTCATATACTTATTGCAAAAATCTACAAGTTATCAAAGCAAAGTATTACACGCATGCTCCTAGGGGGATAGATTTGTAGGAAAAGACCATCACTCGTCCCCGACCGCCACTCATAAGGAAGACAATCAATAAATAAATCATGCTCCGACTTCATCACATAACGGTTCACCATACGTGCATGCTACGGGAATCACAAACTTCAACACAAGTATTTCTCAAATTCATAACCACTCAACTAGCATGACTCTAATATCACCATCTCCATATCTCAAAAGAATTATCAAGTATCAAACTTCTCATAGTATTCAACACACTCATAAGAGAATTTTACTAATCTTGTATACCTAGCATATTAGGATTTTAAGCAAATTACCATGCTATTAAGACTCTCAAAATAATATAAGTGAAGCATGAGAGTACATCTATTTCTTCAAAATAAAACTACCACCATGCTCTAAAAGGTATAAGTGAAGCACTAGAGCAAATGACAAACTACTCCGAAAGATATAAGTGAAGATCGATGAGTAGTTGAATAATTATGAAACTATGTGAAGACTCTCTAACATTTAATAATTTCAGATCTTGGTATTTTATTCAAACAGCAAGCAAATCAAAAGAAAATGACATTCTAAGAATAGCAAACACCATGTGAAGAAGAAAAAACTTAGGATCAACCGAAACTAACCGATAGTTGTTGAAGAAGAAAGGTGGGATGCCAACTGGGGCATCCCCAAGCTTAGACGCTTGAGACTTCTTAAAATATTATCTTGGGGTGCCTTGGGCATCCCCAAGCTTTATCTTTTGTGTCTCCTTAATTCCTCTCATATCAAGGTCTCCCTAAATCTCAAAAGCTTCATCCACACAAAACTCAACAAGGACTCGTGAGATAAGTTAGTATAAACCATTGCAAAAACCTTATCATAATCTACTGTAGAAAATCACTAAAATTATTATTCAACATTGCATACTAAATGCCTCTGTATATTTAATAGTCCTATCCTCAAATAGAATCATTAAAGAAGCAAACATATGCAAACAATGCAAACATAACAGCAATCTGCCTAAACAGGATAGTCTCTAAAGAATGCAGCAACATCCATACTTCCCTAGCTCCAAAAATTATGAAAGAAAATTCCCACTGTAGTAAATTTATTAGATCTTAATATGCAAAAGGTTTCAACATTTTATCACATTCTGACTTTTCTAGGGAATTATTGCAACAGCGGTAAACTTTCTGTTTTCAAACAGCAACATGTATACTTGTAACATAGGCATAGTAGAGGCTATCAATGCCACTTTTATTGAAATAAAATATGCAAAACATTGTTCTAAATAACATAAAGCAAATCCTAACAAAATAAATTGATGCTCCAAGCAAAACACATATCATGTGGTGAATAAAAATATAGCCCCAAGTAAAGTTACCGATGAACGAAGACGAAAGAGGGGATGCCTTCCGGGGCATCCCCAAGCTTAGGCTCTTGGCTATCCTTGAGTATTACCTTGGGGTGCCTTGGGCATCCCCAAGCTTAGGCTCTTGCCACTCCTTGTTCCATAGTCCATCGAATCCTTACCCAAAACATGAAAACTTCACAACACAAAACTTAACAGAAAACTCGTAAGCTCCGTTAGCGAAAAAAACAAAACACCACCTCAAGGTACTGTAATGAACTAATTCTTTATTTATATTGGTGTTAAACATACTGTATTACAACTTCTCTATGATTTATAAACTCTTTTACTAGCCATGGATTCATCAAAATAAGCAAACAACACACGAAAAACAGAATCTGTCAAAAAGAGAACAGTCTGTAGTAATCTGGATCAAACGTATACTTATGGAACTCATAAAATTCTAACATAAATTGCTGGACTGAGGAATTTATATATTAATCATCTGAAAAAAGAATTAACTAAATATCACTCTCCAAATAAAAATGGCAGCAATTCTCGTGAGCGCTAAAGTTTCTGTTTTTTACAGCATGATCACAAAGACTTCCCCCAAGTCTGCCCAACGGTTCTACTTGGCACAAACACTAATTAAGAGCATAAAACCACATCTAAACAGAGGCTATATGAATTATTTATTACTAAACAGTAACAAAAATCAAGGAACTAAAATAAAATTGGGTTGCCTCCCAACAAGCGCTATCGTTTAATGCCCCTAGCTAGGCATGATGATTTCAATGATGCTCACATAAAATATAAGAATTGAAACATAAAGAGAGCATCATGAAGAATATGACTAGCACATTTAAGTCTAACATACTTCCTATGCGTAGGGATTTTGTGAGCAAACAACTTGTGGGAACAAGGATCCACTTGCATAGGAAGGTAAAACAAGCATAACTTCAAAATTTTAAGCACATAGAGAGGAAACTTGATATTATTGCAATTCCTACAAGCATATGTTCCTCCCTCATAATACTTTTCAGTAGCATCATGAATGAATTCAACAATATAACCAGCACCTAAAGCATTCTTTTCATGATCTACAAGCATAGAAATTTTATTACTCTCCACATAAGCAAAATTCTTCTCATTAATAGTAGTGGGAGCAAACTCAACAAAATAACTATCATGGGATTGAAAATTGAAATCAAGATGACAAGTTTCATTGTTATTATTATTCTTTAAAGCATACATGTCATCACAATAATCATCATAGATAGGAGGCATGCTTTCATCATAATAAATTTGCTCATCAAAGCTTGGGGGACAAAAAATATCATCTTCATCAAAGATATCTTCCCCAAGCTTGTGGCTTTGCATATCATTAGCATCATGGATATTCAAGGAATTCATACTAACAACATTGCAATCATGCTCATCATTCAAAGATTTAGTGCCAAACATTTTATAGATTTCTTCTTCTAGCACTTAAGCACAATTATCCTTTCCATCATACGCACGAAAGATATTAAAAAGGTGAAGCGTATGAGACAAACTCAATTCCATTTTTTATAGTTTTCTTTTATAAACTAAACTAGTGATAAAACAAGAAACTAAAAGACTCGATTGCAAGATCTAAAGATATACCTTCAAGCGCTAACCTCCCCGACAACGGCGCCAGAAAAGAGCTTGATGTCTACTACACAACCTTCTTCTTGTAGACGTTGTTGGGCCTCCAAGTGCAGAGGTTTGTAGGACAGTAGCAAATTTCCCTCAAGTGGATGACCTAAGGTTTATCAATCCATAGGAGGCGTAGGATGAAGATGGTCTCTCTCAAGCAACCCTGCAACCAAATAACAAAGAGTCTCTTGTGTCCCCAACACACCCAATACAATGGTAAATTGTATAGGTGCACTAGTTCGGCGAAGAGATGGTGATACAAGTGGTATATGGATAGTAGATAAAGGTATTTGTAATCTGAAATTATAAAAACAGCAAGGTAACTAATGATAAAAGTGAGCGTAAATGATATTGCAATGATATGAAGCAAGGCCTAGGGTTCATACTTTCGCTAGTGTAAGTTCCCTCAACAGTACTAACATAATTGGATCACATAACTATCCCTCAACATGCAACAAAGAGCCACTCCAAAGCCACTAATAGCGGAGAACGAACTAAGAGATTATGGTAGGGTAAGAAACCACCTCAAAGTTATTCTTTCCAATCAATCCGTTGGGCTATTCCTATAAGTGTCACAAACAGCCGTAGAGTACGTACTAGAATAACACCTTAAGACACAAATCAACCAAAACCCTAATGTCACTTAGATACTCCAATGTCACCTCAAGTATCCGTGGGTATGATTATATGATATGCATCACACAATCTCAGATTCATCTATTCAACCAACACATAGAACCTCAAAGAGTGCCCAAAGTTTCTACCGGAGAATCACGACGAAAACGTGTGCCAACCCCTATGCATAGGTTCCCGATGTCACAAAACCCGCAAGTTGATCACCAAGAGATACATCAAGTGTTCTCAAGTCTTTAAAGAGTCAATCCGATAAGATTACTTCAAAGGGGAAAACTCAATTCATTACAAGAGAGAAGAGGGGGAGGAGAAGCATAGGATCCAACTATAATAGCAAAGCTCGCGATACATCAAGATCGTATCATCTCAAGAACACGAGAGAGAGAGATCAAACACATAGCTACTGGTACATACCCTCATCCCCAAGGGAGAACTACTCCCTCCTCGTCATGGAGAGCGCCGGGATGATGAAGATGGCCACCGGTGAGGGATCCCCCCTCCGGCAGGGTGCCGGAACAAGGTCCCGATTGACTTTTGGTGGCTACGGAGGCTTCTGGCGGCGGAACTCCCGATCTAATCTCCGTTCTGGAAGTTTTAGGGTATATGGAGTTATATAGGCGGAAGGAGCACGTCAGGGGAGCCACGGGGAACCCACGAGGTAGGGGCGCGCCCTAGGGGGGTGGGCGCCCCCCCCACCCTTGTGGGCAGCTCCCGTATCTTTTGACGTGGGGTCCAGGTCCATCAGGTGTGTTTCCTTCCAAAAATAACTTCTCCAGTTGATTTCGTTCCGTTTCGACTCCGTTTGATATTCCTTTTCTTCGAAACACTAACATAGGCATAAAACAACAAATCTGGGCAGGGCCTCCGGTTAATAGGTTAGTCCCAAAAATAATATAAAAGTGGATATGAAAGCCCAATATTGCCCAAAACAGTAGATAATATAGCATGGAGCAATCAAAAATTATAGATACGTTGGAGACGTATCAAGCATCCCCAAGCTTAATTCCTGCTCGTCCTCGAGTAGGTAAATGATAAAAAAGATAATTTTTGATGTGGAATGCTAGTTGGCATAATTTTAATGTAATTTCATATTAATTGTGGCATGAATATTCAGATGCATAAGATTCAAAACAAAAGTTTATATTGACATAAAAATAGTAACACTTCAAGCATACTAACAAAGCAATTATGTCTTCTCAAAATAACATGGCCAAAGAAAGCTATCCCTACAAAATCATACAGTCTGGCTATGCTCTATCTTCACCACTCAAAATATTTAAATCATGCACAACCCTGATGACAAGCCAAGCAATTGTTTCATACTTTTGATGTTCTCAAACTTTTTCAATCTTCACGCAATACATGAGCATGAGCCATGGATATAGCACTATAGGTGGAATAGAATGGTGGTTGTGGAGAAGACAAAAAGGAGAAGATAGTCTCACATCAACTAGGCGTATCAACGGGCTATGGAGATGCCCATCAATAGATATCAATGTGAGTGAATAGGGATTGCCATGCAACGGATGCACTAGAGCTATAAGTGTATGAAAGCTCAACAAAAGAAACTAATGGGTGTGCATCCAACTTGCTTGCTCACGAAGACCTAGGGCATTTTGAGGAAGCCCATCATTGGAATATACAAGCCAAGTTCTATAATGAAAGATTCCCACTAGTATATGAAAGTGACAACATAGGAGACTCTCTATCATGAAGATCATGGTGCTACTTTAAAGCACAAGTGTGGTAAAAGGATAGTAGCATTGTCCCTTCTCTCTTTTTCTCTTATTTTTTTTTAATTTTTTATTTTTTTATTTGGGCCTTCTCTTCTTTTTTTATGGCCTCTTTTTTTATTTGGGCTTCTTTGGCCTCTTTTTTTCGTCCGGAGTCTCACCCCGACTTGTGGGGGAATCATAGTCTCCATCATCCTTTCGTCACTGGGACAATGCTCTAAAAATGAGGATCATCACACTTTTATTTTCTTACAACTCAAGAATTACAACTCGATACTTAGGACAAGATATGACTCTATATGAATGCCTCCGGTGGTGTACCGGGATGTGCAATGAATCAAGAGTGACAAGTATGAAAGAATTATGAACGGTGGCTTTGCCACAAATACTATGTCAACTACATGATCATGCTAAGCAATATGACAATGATGGAGTGTGTCATAATAACGGAATGGTGGAAAGTTGCATGGCAATATATCTCGGAATGGCTATGGAAATGCCATAATAGGTAGGTATGGTGGCTGTTTTGAGGAAGGTATATGGTGGGTGTATGATACCGGCGAAAGGTGCGCGGTATTAGAGAGGCTAGAAATGGTGGAAGGGTGAGAGTGCATATAATCCATGGACTCATCATTAGTCATAAAGAACTCATATACTTATTGCAAAAATCTACAAGTTATCAAAGCAAAGTATTACACGCATGCTCCTAGGGGGATAGATTTGTAGGAAAAGACCATCGCTCGTCCCCGACTGCCACTCATAAGGAAGACAATCAATAAATAAATCATGCTCCGACTTCATCACATAACGGTTCACCATACGTGCATGCTACGGGAATCACAAACTTCAACACAAGTATTTCTCAAATTCATAACCACTCAACTAGCATGACTCTAATATCACCATCTCCATATCTCAAAAGAATTATCAAGTATCAAACTTCTCATAGTATTCAACACACTCATAAGAGAATTTTACTAATCTTGTATACCTAGCATATTAGGATTTTAAGCAAATTACCATGCTATTAAGACTCTCAAAATAATATAAGTGAAGCATGAGAGTACATCTATTTCTTCAAAATAAAACTACCACCATGCTCTAAAAGGTATAAGTGAAGCACTAGAGCAAATGACAAACTACTCCGAAAGATATAAGTGAAGATCGATGAGTAGTTGAATAATTATGAAACTATGTGAAGACTCTCTAACATTTAATAATTTCAGATCTTGGTATTTTATTCAAACAGCAAGCAAATCAAAAGAAAATGACATTCTAAGAATAGCAAACACCATGTGAAGAAGAAAAAACTTAGGATCAACCGAAACTAACCGATAGTTGTTGAAGAAGAAAGGTGGGATGCCAACTGGGGCATCCCCAAGCTTAGACGCTTGAGACTTCTTAAAATATTATCTTGGGGTGCCTTGGGCATCCCCAAGCTTTATCTTTTGTGTCTCCTTAATTCCTCTCATATCAAGGTCTCCCTAAATCTCAAAAGCTTCATCCACACAAAACTCAACAAGGACTCGTGAGATAAGTTAGTATAAACCATTGCAAAAACCTTATCATAATCTACTGTAGAAAATCACTAAAATTATTATTCAACATTGCATACTAAATGCCTCTGTATATTTAATAGTCCTATCCTCAAATAGAATCATTAAAGAAGCAAACATATGCAAACAATGCAAACATAACAGCAATCTGCCTAAACAGGATAGTCTCTAAAGAATGCAGCAACATCCATACTTCCCTAGCTCCAAAAATTATGAAAGAAAATTCCCACTGTAGTAAATTTATTAGATCTTAATATGCAAAAGGTTTCAACATTTTATCACATTCTGACTTTTCTAGGGAATTATTGCAACAGCGGTAAACTTTCTGTTTTCAAACAGCAACATGTATACTTGTAACATAGGCATAGTAGAGGCTATCAATGCCACTTTTATTGAAATAAAATATGCAAAACATTGTTCTAAATAACATAAAGCAAATCCTAACAAAATAAATTGATGCTCCAAGCAAAACACATATCATGTGGTGAATAAAAATATAGCCCCAAGTAAAGTTACCGATGAACGAAGACGAAAGAGGGGATGCCTTCCGGGGCATCCCCAAGCTTAGGCTCTTGGCTATCCTTGAGTATTACCTTGGGGTGCCTTGGGCATCCCCAAGCTTAGGCTCTTGCCACTCCTTGTTCCATAGTCCATCGAATCCTTACCCAAAACATGAAAACTTCACAACACAAAACTTAACAGAAAACTCGTAAGCTCCGTTAGCGAAAAAAACAAAACACCACCTCAAGGTACTGTAATGAACTAATTCTTTATTTATATTGGTGTTAAACCTAATGTATTACAACTTATCTATGATTTATAAACTCTTTTACTAGCCATGGATTCATCAAAATAAGCAAACAACACATGAAAAACAGAATCTGTCAAAAAGAGAACAGTCTGTAGTAATCTGGATCAAACGTATACTTATGGAACTCATAAAATTCTAACATAAATTGCTGGACTGAGGAATTTATATATTAATCATCTGAAAAAAGAATTAACTAAATATCACTCTCCAAATAAAAATGGCAGCAATTCTCGTGAGCGCTAAAGTTTCTGTTTTTTACAGCATGATCACAAAGACTTCCCCCAAGTCTGCCCAACGGTTCTACTTGGCACAAACACTAATTAAGAGCATAAAACCACATCTAAACAGAGGCTATATGAATTATTTATTACTAAACAGTAACAAAAATCAAGGAACTAAAATAAAATTGGGTTGCCTCCCAACAAGCGCTATCGTTTAATGCCCCTAGCTAGGCATGATGATTTCAATGATGCTCACATAAAATATAAGAATTGAAACATAAAGAGAGCATCATGAAGAATATGACTAGCACATTTAAGTCTAACATACTTCCTATGCGTAGGGATTTTGTGAGCAAACAACTTGTGGGAACAAGGATCCACTTGCATAGGAAGGTAAAACAAGCATAACTTCAAAATTTTAAGCACATAGAGAGGAAACTTGATATTATTGCAATTCCTACAAGCATATGTTCCTCCCTCATAATACTTTTCAGTAGCATCATGAATGAATTCAACAATATAACCAGCACCTAAAGCATTCTTTTCATGATCTACAAGCATAGAAATTTTATTACTCTCCACATAAGCAAAATTCTTCTCATTAATAGTAGTGGGAGCAAACTCAACAAAATAACTATCATGGGATTGAAAATTGAAATCAAGATGACAAGTTTCATTGTTATTATTATTCTTTAAAGCATACATGTCATCACAATAATCATCATAGATAGGAGGCATGCTTTCATCATAATAAATTTGCTCATCAAAGCTTGGGGGACAAAAAATATCATCTTCATCAAAGATATCTTCCCCAAGCTTGTGGCTTTGCATATCATTAGCATCATGGATATTCAAGGAATTCATACTAACAACATTGCAATCATGCTCATCATTCAAAGATTTAGTGCCAAACATTTTATAGATTTCTTCTTCTAGCACTTGAGCACAATTATCCTTTCCATCATACGCACGAAAGATATTAAAAAGGTGAAGCGTATGAGACAAACTCAATTCCATTTTTATAGTTTTCTTTTATAAACTAAACTAGTGATAAAACAAGAAACTAAAAGACTCGATTGCAAGATCTAAAGATATACCTTCAAGCGCTAACCTGCCCGACAACGGCGCCAGGAAAGAGCTTGATGTCTACTACACAACCTTCTTCTTGTAGACGTTGTTGGGCCTCCAAGTGCAGAGGTTTGTAGGACAGTAGAAAATTTCCCTCAAGTGGATGACCTAAGGTTTATCAATCCATAGGAGGCGTAGGATGAAGATGGTCTCTCTCAAGCAACCCTGCAACCAAATAACAAAGAGTCTCTTGTGTCCCCAACACACCCAATACAATGGTAAATTGTATAGGTGCACTAGTTCGGCGAAGAGATGGTGATACAAGTGGTATATGGATAGTAGATAAAGGTATTTGTAATCTGAAATTATAAAAACAGCAAGGTAACTAATGATAAAAGTGAGCGTAAACTGTATTGCAATAACTGAGTGCAAAACTCCACGGCAAAACTGAGTGCACGACAACGACCTAGCGCACCTTACTCCTCGTCTGAAAATTCTGCAACATGATACGTTGCAGCCTGTCTAGGTCAGCACATGGAATATGCTGGCAAAATAACACTATAGAGCAATGAACAGAAATAAACAGCTATCACTACATGCATATATGGCTGGTGGAGGCTCTACGGTTATCATTTGCATAAAGCTAGTTTTTTCCTACAACAAAGGAATATATTTTATTTAACTACAAAGTTTGTTGAAATAATTGAGAAGGTAACCCCAACTCAATCCCAAAACTAAAGAAATTAATAACCCGACAAATTAATTAAGTAAAGTGATGAGATCAACATAATAATTCAAGCACCAGTACTCAAGATGTCAATAACTGGGGACACGGCTAACCATGATTAGTTTATACACTCTGCAGCGGTTTGCGTACTTTTCCCCACAAGACTCGATCTCCTCCGTTGAATTTCTCGCACTACATGATGTTTGAGAAACAGATGACCGAGACACAGTCTTTCAGAAGCATTAACTCTTTACGATGGGTAGACAGTAGCACCTACATCCCCTACATCTGCTAGTCTACCACTGAAAGAGGTCACACAACATACTCAACTATGTCGGAGCCCATAATGGCTTGTGGATGCACACGGAAGTTTCCAACATGAATAACATTGTGATCCCTTTGATCCTGGGTGGCAAACCATAGGATGATCACACGGGCTCCCCGGGATCTCCTTGGACAACACTGGTATATCCCCAGGTGCCCACAACCAATTCACCCAGATGTGTGTTAAAGTAGCCACCTTAAGTTAACCCTTAGTCAATAATAACTCTCACATCTTTCATCAATTCTCTCAAACCCAAACCACGTCTACTAGCATAGCAGAGCAGTATAATCACAACGTAGTAACACCCAAGGTTTTGAATATAAGACATTAGGTTCCTTCCTCATCAACTACTTCCCAATACCCACATGTTATCAATACCTATTCATGAAATGTTTGAGGGTTGAAACTAATGGATAAAAATTGGGTAATAAAGGGGTATGATCAAAGTTTTACTTGCCTTGCTGACGGTCGAAAAACCCTAGTGATTCGTAGTAGCAAGCCTCGCACTCCAGAAACTCTATCGTCAACAAACAATAGCATACATAAGCACTCAAGCATAAGATGCAAAGGTAAAACCCAAAAGAAAAGATCTAAACTAAAAGTTCAAGCGAAGAGTTTTGATTTGCCAAAAGAAACAATCAAATCGGAGTTACGAAACTCAAACTACGATCAAAAGAAGTTCAAATTCAAATCTGCTTGAAACCAAATTTTAAATTTCCAAAATCATGTTCAAGTTGATTATCTAGATAGAGGGGAACAATACGAAGATTTTGGCGTTGGTTTCACTGGATTTGGACAAACGAGCAAAAAGTAGTAAATGTTTTAAGATCAAGGACTAATCTATGATAAAAAAGTAATTACGGATAGGTCCCTGGCTGGAAATAAAACTAAAAAGAAAAACCTAACGAACGAACGTTCGCTAACAGAAACTAACGAACGAACTTCGTTCGGTAACAGAGAAGACCGGGTGAACGTTCGTTAAATAACGAACTAAAACTAAAACTGAACTAAACGAAATAAACCGAACAAAAAACCGGAGAAAACCGAACGGTTTTTACCGGTCAACGCGGTGGCAGGGTCAACGGCGAGGTCCGGCGGGGGTGGGGCGGCGGCGACGCGGCGCGGGCGACGGTGGCGGAGGGCGGCGGCAGCAGCTAGTAGCAGCGGCGGCGGCGATTGTGAGGGGTTCGAGGGGGTCGGGTCTCGGCCTTATAAAGGTGGGAGGGCAAGGCGGCGACCCCGTCCGACTTGGAGGAGTGGTCGGGTGGCACGGGGCGGGGCGTGCCCTGACTCCTCCGGAGTCCGGCGACGACACGACGGCGTGGCGCGAGGAAGACAGTGGCGTCTTGCTGGGCCAAGGCCCGGCTCGGCTGGGCCGGCGCGGTCGGGTCGCGCGCAGTTTTTTTTAAAAATTTCGCCGAAACAAAAAAAATTCAAAATAAAATAAATAAAAATCCTAAAATCCCAAAAACAATTTTCACGGTCATCTACTAATATTTAGGACAACATGAACATTTTTCTTGGCTAAAATGAAATTTTTAAAAATGCAATTTTTCCCTAATTTAATCAAATAAAAAATCTCAATAAAAATTCAAATAAAACAAATATTTTTATTTAAAATTAAATTTCCGTTATTACCTCTATTTTTAAGAAGTCATTTTATCTTCTCTCAATATTTTTATTTATTTCGAAACAATTGGAAAAATAATTTCAAATAAAAATCACTTTAATCCAATTTACCAATTTTGAAAAAAACTCAAAAATGGATTTTATGAAAACCTCCAACTCTCTCACATGGTCCTTGAGTTGCTTAAGGTCTCTTGGATGAAAATGTCCAAATAAAACCAATTCAAAAATGCAAAGGGCATGGATGCATATGATGACCTAATGTTTAACATCCAAATTGAAAATTGGGATGTTACAAACCTACCCCCCTTAGGATGAATCTCGCCCTCGATATTCACGTTGGCTAGCAAATAGGTGTGGGTGGTCTTTCCATAGGTCCTCTTCTCGCTCCCAGGTGGCTTCTTCCTCGGTATGGCTGCTCCACTGAACTTAGCAAAACTTGATGACCTTGCTGCGTGTAACTCGGCTGGCTAACTAGAGAATCTTGACGGGTTTCTCCTCCTAGGTTAGGTCACTCTCCAATTGAATTGCTTCCAGGGGAACTATTTTTCTCAAAGGAATATCGGCCATGTCCTGTAACGCCCCGGTTACAACTTTCCATATTTGTAACTCCGACTCTTGCCTTTTCCGGAGATGCGATATGAGATTCCCTTTGTGGTTGGGCTTTTGTCTTCATTTTGCATTTTGTTCATGTCATGCATTTCATATCATGTCATCATGTGCATCGCATTTGCATTCATGTTCATCTCATGCATCCGAGCATTTTCCCCGTTGTCCGTTTTGCAATCCGACACTCCTACATGCTCCGACGCACCCCTCTTGTCTCTTTTCGTGAGTGGGTATTAAACATTCTCGGAATGGACCGAGATTTGCCAAGTGACCTTGGTACACAACCGGTAGACCGCCTGTCAAATTTCGTTCCATTTAGAGTCCGTTTGATACTCCAACGGTTAACCGGGTAACCGTGAAGGCCTCTTGTGTGTTGCAGCCCAACACCCCTTCAAAACAGCCCATTAACCCAACCAAACCACTTCCATGTCCTCCGTCGTCGGATCACGATCGTGTGGGCGAAAACTACACCTCATTTGGACACACCAAACTCCCTCTACCTATAAATATGTGTCTTCCTCCGAAATTTCGCGGACGAAACCCTAGATCCACTCCTCCACCGCGCATCCGGACGCGTCCGCGCCATGCCGGACATGTCCACCGCCGCTGCCACGTCGCTCCGACCAATGAGATGCCACCACGTCACCCCGCCGCCGCTCTCCTCCAACTGCACAACGCCACTTGTCCTCGCTGCCGTCCTCCTCCACCGCGCGGGCCCTGAGGCCCACGGCCGGCCCGCTCGCGCCCGGGCCGGGCCCGAGCCGCCCGAGCCCCGCGTGCGTCGTCCGCCACCGCACCTTGCCGGCATTTCACCGGACCCTCTCCTCCGCTGCCGCCATGGAAGCCGCCGCCCCGATGCGTCGCCATCACCGCGCGCCAACCCGACACCGGCTTCACCTCTGCAACCTCCCCGTCGCCCTCTCGCGGGATCCGCCCCGCCACCGCGCACCCTCGTCTACCGGAGCCGTGCCGTCGTCCCGCGCCTCCTGCCAGCCAACCGCTTCCTCGTACGACCCCATCGCCGATGAGCTCCCTGCCTCACCTCCCTCGCTGCTCCGCTCCGGATCCGGTGGATCCCGGACCCATGCCACGCTGCCGTGCTCCTTCGCCGTCGTCCGCCCGTCCCACCCGCCCCGGCAGCCTCGCCGGAGCTGCGCCAGGGGCCGCCGCCGTCGACCTTCTCCGCGGTCGGGGATGACCTCGATGCCATGTGGGCCGCGCCATGTCCAAGGCCCAGCCTGCCTCCTCCTCTAACTGGGCCGAGCCCATGGTGAGCTCCAACCTATCCTTCGCACCGTGCGCCTGATAGCTATCTATTGGCCACCTTGGTTTTTTTCCTGAAACGACTAAGTCCCTTAATTCCAGCATCATATAGGCATTTTGTGAGGGTCATATCTCTATGCTCGGTGCTCCAAATCATGCATATGGTGTATCAAAATGTTCATCGTGAGATGCTCTTCATTTCATGCCATTGTGGCATGCTTGTTTGAGTTCATATTGATGCCCTAATCATTGATGCAAGAATGCTATAAATTCTTAACTGCTGCTACTTATCAGTTTATGATGATTTGTCATTTTTGTTGCATTTGATGTGTGCATCATATGAGCATGAGCTCTATATGTGTTTTGAACTATGTCATGCCATCTTTACAGGGGTGATTGCCATGTATTTTTTTGATCTATGTGGTGACTAGCACAAGCATGAAAAGTAGCCTCCGCAATGTTGCTGATTTCAGTGACTTAGCATTTTGCTAAGTCATTTTCTTGTTGTTATTTTGATGCCATGTAAACTTGATGCTACAGTGATATCCATGCTTGTTTTGAGATACTTCAGTAAAGATGTTTGGAACATATAGTTATGCTCTATACATCCACGCCCATGTTTGCAATTATGGAGTACCGTAGCATGTCTTGTTCTTGCTCTACTTTTGCTATAAAATGTTCCTGGCAGATTGTTTACATGTTAATCAATTTTGCCATGGTTGTTGCTAGGGATCCATGCATGCTATGAACTTGCTCTTGCCATGGTTAGCTTCATGAACATGTCATATTGCTCTTGGTATGCTTATCTTGTCATGCAATGACTTGTGGTGAGTGGTTTGAGCTCTCAAAGTTGCCTTCATAACTCTGTTTATGCCATGCTCTGTTTTTGTGCTAAGTCTGTAACTGTTAATAAAACTTGCTATGTTTAAATGGTGCCATCATATCTTCTGTGCCTTCTTGGCTTTTGATCAGTAAGGGACTTTTGTTCTATGCATTTAGTAGATTCATTCCATGCCTTGTATTGCTATGATATGTTCCTGTATCATGCTGTTTGATTGCTCTAAACATGGCTTCCTGATGTTATTCCCGGCATGTTAGTATTTTCACTAAGTCTGTGATGCTGATATCTTTTGCACTTTTGCCATGCTTGTTTGAACCTGCTATTGTGTGATTTAGTTGTAGCTCAGTGTTCATGTTTTGTCAAGGATCTTGAGTACATCACGGCCATATGCCTTGTTGATATGTTGGGGTGCAGTAGTTTAGTTCTTTGTTGCATTCTATATGGCATCGTGCTGGTAATCGCAGAATTGTGCCATTCTTATTTTGCTTGCCATTTGCAAATCGTTCATCCGTTTCCGGTGATCTTTATATCAATTTCAACCGAAATCATCTCATCTTTACAGCGACATACTTGGTTTGCCAAGTTGATTCCTTGATCATTCTTTCCCTTCCGGAGCACGCATATGCATATGCATTGCATATCATATCTTGCCTATCATACCTTGCCTATCATACCATATATTGCATCATGTTGCTTGTGCATTGCACCGTGATTGATTGTTGTTCCATTGCTCGTGTTCTTTCTTTGGGTAGAGCTGGGAGACGAGTACGTGTTCGAGGAACCTGTTGAGTACGCTAACGAGGATCAAGCTTTCAACAACTCTAAGTACATTGCAGGCAAGATGACCATACCCTCGAAACCATTTCTATCTTTGCTTGCTAGTTGTTCGCTCTATTGCTATGCCGTGCTGCCTACCACTTGCTATATCATGCCTCCCATATTGCCATATCAAGCCTCTAACCCACCTTTCCTAGCAAATCATTGTTTGCCTATGTTACCACTTTTGCTCAGCCCCTCTTATAGCGTTGTTAGTTGCAGGTGAAGATGAATCTTGTTCCATGTTGGAACATGGATATTGTTGGGATATCATTATTATATCTTATTTAATTAATGCATCTACATACTTGGTAAAGGGTGGAAGGCTCAGCCTTATGTCTGGTGTTTTGTTCCACTCTAGCCGCCCTAGTTTCCGTCATACCGGTGTTATATTCCTTGATTTTGCATTCCTTACGCGGTTGGGTGTTATGGGAACCCCTTGACAGTTCGCTTTGAATAAAACTCCTCTAGCAAGGCCCAACCTTGGTTTTACAATTTACCTACCACCACCTACTTTTCCCTTGGGAATCGCTGTAACGCCCTCGATGCGGCTATATCTCCCACGTGTCGAGCACGACTTAGAGGCATAACCGCATTGAAAGCAATGTCGCAAGTGAGGTAATCTTTACACAACCCATGTAATACATAAGGGAAAGAGATACATAGTTGGATTACAATCGCCACTTCACACAATTACATGAATAAAACATTACATTCATCCAATACAATCATGGTCCGACTACGGGACCAAAATAAAAGAAGACTACCCCAAATGCTACACAGATCCCCGATCGACCCCAACTGGGCCTCACTACTGATCAACTAGAACGAAACAACACAAAGGACAAGATCTTCATCGAGCTCCTCCTTGAGCTTGGTTGCGTCACCGGCACGGTTCAACGACACCTGCAAGCTGGTTTTGGAAGTATCTGTGAGTCACGGGGACTCAGCAATCTCACACCCTCGCGATCAAGACTATTTAAGCTTATAGGTAAGGGTAAAAGGTATGAGGTGGAGCTGCAGCAAGCGACTAGCATATGTGGTGGCTAACCTATTCGCAAAAGAGAGCGAGAAGACAAGGCAAAGCACGGTCGAGAAATCTATGATCAAGAAGTGATCCTAGAACAACCTATGTCAAGCATAACTCCAACACCGTGTTCACTTCCCGGACCCCGCCGAGAAGAGACCATCACGGTAACACACGCGGTTGATGCATTTTAATTAAAATCAACTTCAGGTTTTCTACAACCGGACATTAACAAACTCCCATCTGCCTATAACCACAGGCACGACTTACGAAAGTTTAAATCCCTGCAGGGGTGTCCCAACTTAGCCCATCACAAGCTCTCACGGTCAACGAAGGATATTCCTTCTAGCGGGAAGACCCGATCAGGCTCGGAATCCCGGTTACAAGACATTTCGACAATGGTAAAACAAGACCAGCAAAGCCACCCAGATGTGCCGACAAATCCCGATAGGAGCTGCACATATCTCGTTCTCAGGGCACACCGGATGAGCAAGACATCGGGTAAGACAGCCCAGAGTTGCCCCTGGTAGCCTCGGACATCGCTCAGTTGGACCAACACTTAGAGAAGCACTGGCCCGGGGGGGGGGGGTTAAATAAAGATGACCCTTGAGCTGACCGACTCAAGGGAAAGAAAAAGGCTAGGTGGCAAATGGTAACACCAATGTTGGGCCTTGCTGGAGGAGTTTTATTCAAGGCGAACTGTCAAGGGGTTCCCATTATAACCCAACCGCGTAAGGAACGCAAAATCCGGGAACATAACACCGATATGACGGAAACTAGGGCGGCAAGAGTGGAACAGAACACCAGGCATAAGGCCGAGCCTTCCACCATTTACCAAGTATATAGATGCATTAATTAGATAAGAGATATTGTGATATCCCAACAAGTAAACATGTTCCAACAAGGAACAACATTTCCATATTCCAACAAGGAACAAACTTCAATCTTCACCTGCAACTAACAACGCTATAAGAGGGGCTGAGCAAAGCGGTAATATAGCCAAACAACGGTTTGCTAGGACAAGGTGGGTTAGAGGCTTGGCTTAACAATATGGGAGACATGATAAGCAAGTGGTAGGTATCGCAGCATAGGCATAGCAAAAGACCGAGCAACTAGCAAGCAAAGATAGAAGTGATTTCGAGGGTATGGTCATCTTGCCTGAAATCCCGCAAGGAAGAAGAACGAGTCAATGAAGAAGACAAACAGACATAGTCGAACGGGTCCTCACAATCACGACATTACCGGAACCAACCCGAAGAAGCAACACCGGAAAGAAGCACACAACTTAGTAAACAAACAACACATAAACAAGGCATGATATGCGGGATGCGTTATGCGATGCAGATGCATGATTTGGAAAGAAATGATTAAACCTGGCCTCAACATGGAAATCCAAGAGTGGCACTGGAAAGGTGAGGTGATTTCTATTGAAATCGATATAAAGATCACCGGAATCGGATGCACGGTTTGGAAATGGCAAGCAAAACAAATATGGCACCAGTCTGCGATAATCAGTAAGTGACCAACTAAATGCAACAAGATAAATATGCTACAACACTCAAACATGACAACAAAATACATGGCAGGGATCCACTCATAAAGCTTGACAAAGGATGAACACTGAGCGACGGCTAATTCACTCAATAGCAGGTTCGAACAAGCATGGCAAAAGAGCAAATGATAACATGTTTCAGACTTAGTGAAATTAACACAAGTCTGGAATTTATCATCAGGAAGCAATCTTTAGAGCATGCAAACTACATGCTATAGGAACATATCATGGCAAAGCAAGGCATGGCATGAAGCTACTCAAAGCACTTAACAAAAGTCCCTTAGTGACCTTGAGCCAAAAGGGATCAGAAAATACAATTGCAAGCATGTGAACATAGCAAAATCATAAACCTATTCAGACTTAGAGAAAAACTGGAGCATGGCAAAACAGTTAACGAGTAGGCATGTTTACGAGCTCTATGCACTCACTACAAAGCATGGCATGACAAACTAAGCATACACACATGAAGAAGACATGGCATAGAAGCTAGACTTGGCAAGAACAACATCATAGCTTGCACGGATCAACAACAACAAGCTCGGCAAAATCGCTAAACAAGTTAGCAATCTGCCAGTAACATTTTATAGCAAAAGTAGAGCTCGATTGACTCATTCTAGGGTGCTCCATAAATGCAAACAAAGACATATACGGATAGAGCACAACAATTTTAACAAAACATCCTTACTAATCATCCTCAAAAGAGACACGGATCACTAGGAAATAACACGAACATATGGCATAACAACAAAATCAGGACAAGGACTTAGTGAAATTCGAAGTCCCTGAAATCAGCATTACCGATTATGCTACTTTGCAAGCTTGTGCTAGTCACCACAAATATCACAAAAATACATGGCATACACCCCTGTAAAGATGGCATGGCATATAACAAAACACATGTAGATCTCAAATTCATAGCATGCACACATCAATCATGGCAAAAATGACAAAAGGCCATTTGCTGAAATGCATCTGCAACTTTTCTCACATAGCCCTCTTCCAACAGTATTTCGGGCATCAAGATGAGCTCAAATTAAAATGATGCAATGATATGAAATGATGTACTCGTCGAAACGAACATTTCGATATGCTACACGCATGAATCAGAGCAACGGGTGATGAGTTATGGCATGATGAACATGAGCACATGAATTCTGAAATCTCAGGACTTAGCCGTTCTCAAAAAAAAACAAGAGGAGTGTTATATATTATGACGTGCCCTGGGCGGGGTTTAGGTGGTGCCTCACCATGGGCTTGGCCCAAAACGATGGTGGATCAGGCCGGCGGAGATCTGGGCCGGGAGCAGTAGGCTGGGCCCACGAGGCGTCGCGCTGGAGGAGGCCCACGCGGTGGTCGTCCTCCTCCCGATCCCGCCTGGATCGGGGAGACCGGAGCAGCAGCGGCGCCCGTACGATGGCAGGGCAGTGGCCTGAGCGGGCAAGGAAGGGCGGAGGAGGCCGGGGAAGACCGGGAATGAGCAGATCCGGGCACGGGGACCCCGGATCTGGCCGCGGTGGTCGACGACAGCGCTCCTGGAGGAGGGATCCAGTGCGGTGGAGCTCGGGGTCTCCCATGGCGGCGCACCTCGACAAGGTCCGGCGGGGAGCAAGTTGGGGCAGCGGGGAGCCGGCGCGGGAGGCGCGGTGCAGCGGCGCCGGCGAGAGGAGCAGCAACGCTAGGCAGCCGGGCGGTGGCGCGCTGCGAGATCCGGCGATGTGGAGTGGATGCCGAGGAAAACTCCGGTGGTGGAGCTCACCGGCGACGACAGGGACGAGCGGCGGGGAAACTCCGGCAAGACGGGCGCGGGTAGCGGCGCGCTCGGGCCCAGATGGGCTTGGGCGGGCCGGAGATGGATCTGGCGGCCCGCTCAGTGGAAGGCTGCATCTGGCACTGTTAGGGCATGGAAAACGAGGCGGAATAGGGTTAGGGTATTCTCTCTCTCAGATTTGGATGGGGGAATGATTATTTATACGCAGAAGGAGTTTGGAGTGTCCAAATGAGGTGCGGTTTTCGGCCATGCGATCGTGATCGAACGACCGAGACGATGGATGAGGTTTTGATGGGTTTTGGGCCACTTTGGAGGGGTGTTGGGCTGCAACACACACGAGGCCTTTTCGGTCCCTCGGTTAACCGTTGGAGTATCAAACGAAGTCCAAATGGCACGAAACTTGACAGGCGGTCTACCGGAAGTAAACCAAGGCCGCATGACAAATCTCGGTCCAATCTGAGACTGTTTAACACCCGCACACGAAAAGAGGTAGAAAGGGACACCAGATGACATAGGAGCGCCGGATTGCAAAAGGGACAACGGAAAAAATGCTCGGATGCATGAGACGAACATGTATGCAAATGAAATGCACATGATGACATGTTATGAGATGCATGACACGCAAGCAATGACAAGGCAACAACAGCGAATAACTGGAGGACACCTGGCACATCGGTCTCGGGGCGTTACAACACTCCACCACTACGAGAGGATCTCGTCCCGAGATCTAGAATGGCACCGGAGGGACAAACGGAAGAGAAAGAGAAGAGGTAAAACTAAGTTGCTTCTTTGACCAATGAGTGAAACCAAAGAACCTTGAAAAAGTTAAGTCATTTCGAGAAAAGAATACAATGGAGATGAACGAAGTTGAAAACACTCCGTTAGAAAAGAGGAACAATGAAGAACAACTTCGGTCAGCACTCTGGTTGAAAAGTGATACAAGACTTGATAAGATGAAAAGAACTTGAGCAGAGGGCACAACTCTCCGGTTAAATGGATAAGCAAGAAAAGAACAAGGTCCTGACAAGAACAAGAAGAAGGGTTGAAGATAGCAACATCACAATGCCTCCGGAACAAAAGTAAGAATGGAATGGAGTGAACAAAGGGAAACATGATCTTGAGAGAGCACGCTTACAACAAAAGCTAGGACGGAGTTGTTGGAAAACTACCAACGAAAAGAATAAGGTTGATATGGTCTTATGGAATACATCTCCAATTATGAGGTGACAACCTGCCACTCACGGGAAAAAGAATTGGATTGATAAGAACAAGGAGACGAGAAACTTATTTCACCGGGAGGATAAATGAAGAACTTGGATCATTTATAAGCACCATAAATAGCAACAATCCTTAGGGAAGGCTTTAGGCGAGATATAACCCAAGATAAATCCAACGAAGAAGTTGATGGATTTAAAATATCTCATTCTTAACAACCTGTGAATCATGAAACATGAACTCAAATTATCAAGAATGACATAGCACCACCTCCAATGATAAGGTAGAGAGAATTGCACTCCGGATGCAAGATGAAGAAAGCTTGAGCTCCTTAGAAAAGAATCTCGATGAACACTTCGAGAAGGAATATAAATCCTTGATGAACCATCATGTAGAACCTTCATGAAGAACTCCAGTAAACAAAAAGAATAAAGAAAATAAGGAGAAGTTGGAAACACAAGGTGAAACCTTGTAATGATTTAGATGTATCTCCGTGATAATTAGAGCTTGGAACTCCGGGAAAGAAAGATGAGCACGTGAAACCAAGAATTTAATCATCATGAACAAACTCCGGAAGAAAAGATTAACATATGGATGAAACAAGAATAAGAATTACATTATGCTTAACCTTCACCAATTTAATTGATGACAAGCAACGGATTTGGTATACTACTTATTCTCGTAGAAAGGATTAAGATAGATATAGCGCAAACTTGAGAAGATCTTCAATGAACCACCGGAAGGATTGAAAACAACGAATTAATTGATATGATAACGAATGACGAGAACTCTTGAACGAACCACCGTAAGAATTAAAAATGAACGAAGAGAAGATAAAGAAACACCGGGAAGAATTAGCAAATGAATGAAGATGCTTGAGAGAATTTATATACATGAGAACGAAGAGATCACGAGCTGATAAGAGAATACCTGAAAGATGCATCGGTAAGATTTAGATAACGAGCGCTGAAAGCTGAGAATGAATAATTCTGAGATGATGGGCTCCGGAGAATCAAACTGAAAAAGACTCCTGAATTACTCCGGATGGGTGAAAAGAATTTGATGATCGAAAACAATTATGAGAGGATGGCGTCAAACTAGAACCACGAATCTCTGAGAGAACGGATAAGATATGGAGGTAAAACTCTTCTTCGGTCTTCAAACGCAGAGAATGATGATGAGAAACACCACCATGAATTGTTGAGCCACTCCGGAATGAAGAATGGAAAAGTTGAGCCAACAATGAAATGAATTTGAAAGATCTTGGAGAAAAACATTTGACTGATGACAATTCATTCTTACGTCAAACTTTGAAAGAATTTGAGGATAGCTCCGGGAAAATAAGAAGAGTCAGGTAAGATCCTGGGAAAAGACCTGTGGGTTAGGGCCCACTCAAAAGATACACCGTTAAAAATATTTAAAAGAGAGGATGCACCGGTTGAATTAAATGGCTAGAATGAGATAACAATCTCGAAAGAGCTTGAAAGGATTTCGAAAGCAGAGTGGAAACACGAATCTTCTGAGATTTCTTGAGCACTCCAGAACAAATGAATAGCGAAGATGGATGATTATGAGGTGCACCGGTATGATAAGGCATTTGAAACGAGGAAAAGGATATGATCCACAAAGCTTGAATTGGATTCACCGGAGAAGAAAAAGAATGAAGAATGATTAACTTGAGACTCCGTTAGCATCTTCATGAGCAACACCGGGTAAGAACATTGACGGAAAGGAATGGAGATACTGCCCATCAATAAAAGAATAGTTGAGTAAAAATTCGGACTCCTCGGAGAAAACAAGGGAGGGAGGGTGGGAAAAACAAAGGCAACTTGGAGACGGATGAAACAAACACAGTTGAGAAGAACTGATAATTGATCTTGCGGAAGTTGAAATGATCGGATCCACTTGAAGAGAAACACGCCGGTTGAAAAGAAATTGGCATGACAATCTCGATTATCATGAAGGATTTGGTATTCACATAGGAGTATCACCTCTTAGGAACAGATATGGAATCCACATTTGACTTCGAAGCAACTCGAATACAACAACTCAAAAACAAAAACAAAGTATTGGCTTGCAAAATAAGCCGGAAAAAACATATGATAGAGATTTTGCCCGAAGTTTTCGTGGTGGGGCCTACACGGGCTCGATCGTACATCACCATCATGTACAAGGTAGTGCACATGACATACGAAGCGTCCCCGAGTCGGCATAGCCAAGGACTCTTTAGGACACAACGAGACCACTGTAAAACCATCCGTGGATAGGCGGACCACTAGACGTCGAACCCCAATTTCATATCATACCTCTGTCGGAAAGATATCCTAGGAGCTACTTGAATTCCCACTTATAAACTCCAGAAATTTTCCGGTTATGCAATCAGGTGTTGGGATACAGGGGAAGCATAGTATCTCACGCAAAACTAGCAAATCCTACATCCAGCTGTATCCATCCTTCAACACATAACCAAGAAACCTTCAGAAATCGTTTACCTCAACCTTCAAAAAGCATCCGTTATACGAGTTATGGCAATACTCGAGAACTCCTGCCCCTGTACTGGGTGGCTTCGAGGTTATCTCACCAACAACTGCATAAAAGAGATTTTCGATGTCGGCGAAACTAAACTCAGGTATTCCAGAACTGCAACGATAAAATTATGACGACAACACCTCGGAGCTCAACTCCCCGGGACACTGCCACAACCCCTAAATGTCAGGAGGCACCAAGAACAATGTTCTCGTCACAAAACCATCGAAACGATTCCAAGATACCCGCATGATCCTGAATTTTTTTAGTGAAATTTGAGAGGAGAAGAGTCAAAACTCTACGTCAGGATGCCTCACTAGAGCGACGAAGGGACTGAGCAGTAAAAAGAAATCCTACTGTCCGATATATATAATTCCTAAATGACTCAAAACATTTCTAGACTCAAAACGCCAGCGATTCGATCAAGCAGGGGGCTCCTAAGGTCGGGGAAGGCTCTGATTACCAACTTGTAACGCCCTTGATGCGGCTATATCTCCCACGTGTCGAGCACGACTTAGAGGCATAACCGCATTGAAAGCAATGTCGCAAGTGAGGTAATCTTCACACAACCCATGTAATACATAAGGGAAAGAGATACATAGTTGGCTTACAATCGCCACTTCACACAATTACACGAATAAAGCATTACATTCATCCAATACAATCATGGTCCGACTACGGAACCAAAATAAAAGAAGACTACCCCAAATGCTACACAGATCCCCGATCGACCCCAACTGGGCCTCACTACTGATCAACTAGAACGAAACAACACAAAGGACAAGATCTTCATCGAGCTCCTCCTTGAGCTTGGTTGCGTCACTGGCACGGTTCAACGACACCTGCAAGCTGGTTTTGGAAGTATCTGTGAGTCACGGGGACTCAGCAATCTCACACCCTCGCGATCAAGACTATTTAAGCTTATAGGTAAGGGTAAAAGGTATGAGGTGGAGCTGCAACAAGCGACTAGCATATGTGGTGGCTAACCTATTCGCAAAAGAGAGCGAGAAGAGAAGGCAAAGCACGGTCGAGAAATCTATGATCAAGAAGTGATCCTAGAACAACCTACATCAAGCATAACTCCAACACCGTGTTCACTTCCCGGACCCCGCCGAGAAGAGACCATCACGGTAACACACGCGGTTGATGCATTTTAATTAAAATCAACTTCAGGTTTTCTACAACCGGACATTAACAAATTCCCATCTGCCCATAACCGTGGCACGGCTTTCGAAAGTTCAAATCCCTACAGGGGTGTCCCAACTTAGCCCATCACAAGCTCTCACGATCAACGAAGGATATTCCTTCTAGCAGGAAGACCCGATCAGGCTCGGAATACCGGTTACAAGACATTTCGACAATGGTAAAATAAGACCAGCAAAGCCACCCAGATGTGCCGACAAATCCCGATTGGAGCTGCACATATCTCGTTCTCAGGGCACACCAGATGAGCAAGACGTCGGGTAAGCCAGCCCAGAGTTGCCCCTGGTAGCCTCGGACATCGCTCAGTTGGACCAACACTTAGAGACGCACTAGCTCGGGGGAGGGGGGGGGGGTTAAATAAAGATGACCCTTGAGCCGGCCGACTCAAGGGAAAGAAAAAGGCTAGGTGGCAAATGGTAACACCAATGTTGGGACTTGCTGGAGGAGTTTTATTCAAGGCGAACTATCAAGGGGTTCCCATTATAACCCAACCGCGTAAGGAATGCAAAATCCGGGAACATAACACTGATATGAAGGAAACTAGGGCGGCAGCAGTGGAACAAAACACCAGGCATAAGGCTGAGCCTTCCACCCTTTACCAAGTATATATATGCATTAATTAGATAAGAGATATTGTGATAGCCCAACAAGTAAACATGTTCCAATAAGGAACAACATTTCCATATTCCAACAAGGTACAAACTTCAATCTTCACCTGCAACTAACAACGCTATAAGAGGGGCTGAGCAAAGTGGTAACATAGCCAAACAACGGTTTGCTAGGACAAGGTGGGTTAGAGGCTTGGCTTAACAATATGGGAGGCATGATAAGCAAGTGGTAGGTATCGCAGCATAGGCATAGCAAAAGAGCGAGCAACTAGCAAGCAAAGATAGAAGTGATTTTGAGGGTATGGTCATCTTGCCTGAAATCCCGCAGGGAAGAAGAACGAGTCCATGAAGAAGACAAACGGACATAGTCGAACGGGTCCTCACAATCACGATGTTACCGGAACCAACCCGAAGAAGCAACACCGGAAAGAAGCACACAACATAGTAAACAAACAACACATAAACAAGGCATGATATGCGGGATGCGGTATGTGATGCAGATGCATGATTTGGAAAGAAATGATTAAACCTGGCCTCAACTTGGAAATCCAAGAGTGGCACTGGAAAGGTGAGGTGATTTCTGTTGAAATCGATATAAAGATCACCGGAATCGGATGCACGGTTTGGAAATGGCAAGCAAAGCAAATATCGCACCGGTCTGCGATAATCAGCAAGTGACCAACTAAATGCAACAATATAAATATGCTACAACACTTAAACATGACAACAAAATACATGGCAGGGATCCACTCATGAAGCTTGACAAAAGATGAACACTGAGCTACGGCTAATTCACTCAATAGCAGGTTCAAACAAGCATGGAAAAAGAGCAAATGATAACAGGTTTCAGACTTAGTGAAATTAACACAAGTCTAGAATTTATCATCAGGAAGCAATCTTTAGAGCATGAAAATTACATGCTACAGGAACATATCATGGCAAAGCAAGGCATGACATGAAGCTACTCAAAGCACTTAACAAAAGTCCCTTAGTGACCTTGAGCCAAAAGGGATCAGCAAATGCAATTGCAAGCATGTGAACATAGCAAAATCATAAACAGATTCAGACTTGGAGAAAAACTGGAGCATGGCAAAACAGTAAACGAGTAGGCATGTTTACGAGCTCGATGCACTCACTACAAAGCATGGCATGACAAACTAAGCATACAACCATGAAGAAGACATGGCAAGAACAACATCATAGCTTGCACGGATCAACAACAACAAGCTCGGCAAAATCGCTAAACAAGTTAGCAATCTGCCAGGAACATTTTATAGCTAAAGTAGAGCTCGATTGACTCAAGCTAGGTTGCTCCATAAATGCAAACAAAGACATGGTTTGATAGAGCACCACAATGTTAACAAAACATCCTTACTGATCATCCTCAAAAGAGGCACGGATCACTAGGAAACAACATGAACATATGGCATAACAACAAAATCAGGACAAGGACTTAGTGAAATTCTAAGTCCCTGAAATCAGCATTACCGATTACGCTACTTTGCAAGCTTGTGCTAGTCACCACAAATATCACAAAAATACATGGCATACACCCCTGTAAAGATGGCATGGCATATAACAAAACACATGTAGAGCTCAAATTCATAGCATGCACACATCAATCATGGAAAAAATGACAAAAGACCATTTGCTGAAACAGATCTGCAACTTTCCTCACATAGCCCTCTTCCAACAGCATTTCGGGCATCAAGATGAGCTCAAATGAAAATGATGCAATGAGATGAAATGATGTACTCGTCGAAACAAACATTTTGATATGCTACACACATGAATCGGAGCAACGGGTGATGAGTTATGGCATGATGATCATGAGCACATGAATTCTGAAATCTCAGGACTCAGCCATTTTCGAAAAAAACAGGAGGAGCGCTATATATTATGGCGTGCCCTGGGCGGGGTTTAGGTGGTGCCTCACCATGGGCCTAGCCCAAAACGGTGGTGGATCGGGCCGGTGGAGATCTGGGCCGGGAGCAGCAGGCTGGGCCCACAAGGCGTCGCGCTGGAGGAGGCCCACGCGGTGGTCGTCCTCCTCCCGATCCCGCCTGGATCGGGGAGACCGGAGTAGCGGCGGCGCCCGTACGATGGCGGGGCAGCGGCCTGAGAGGGCAAGGAAGGGCGGAGGAGGCCGGGGAAGATCGGGAACGAGCGGATCTGGGCACGGGGACCCCGGATCTAGCCGCGGTGGTCGACGGCAGCGCTCCTGGAGGAGGGATCCGGTGCGGTGGAGCTCGGGGTCTCCCATGGCGGCGCACCTTGACGAGGTCCGGCGGGGAGCAAGTCGGGGCAGCGGGGAGCCGGCACGGGCAGGCGTGGTGCGGCGGCGCCGACGAGAGGAGCAGCGACGCGAGGCAGCCGGGTGGTGGCGCGCTGCGAGATCCGGCAATGTGGAGCGGATGCCGAGTAAAACTCCGGTGGTGGAGCTCGGCGGCGACAACAGGGACGAGCGGCGGGAAAACTCGGCGAGACGGGCGCGGGCAGCGGCGCGCTCGGGCCCAGATGGGCTTGGGCGGGCTGGAGATGGATCTAGCGGCCCGCTCGGTGGAAGCCTGCGTATGGCACTGTTAGGGCACGGAAAACGAGGCGGAATAGGGTTAGGGTATTCTCTCTCTCAGATTTGGACGGGGGAATGATTATTTATACGCAGAAGGAGTTTGGAGTGTCCAGATGAGGTGCGGTTTTCGGCCACGCGATCGTGATCGAACGACCGAGACGATGGAGGAGGTTTTGATGGGTTTTGGGCCACTTTGGAGGGGTGTTGGGCTGCAACACACACGAGGCCGTTTCGGTCCCTCGGTTAACCGTTGGAGTATCAAACGAAGTCCAAATGACACGAAACTTGACAGGCGGTCTACCGGAAGTAA
This sequence comes from Triticum aestivum, assembly GCF_018294505.1. Lineage (NCBI taxonomy): Eukaryota > Viridiplantae > Streptophyta > Magnoliopsida > Poales > Poaceae > Triticum > Triticum aestivum. The sequence continues at coordinate 184,922,046 of NC_057806.1, forward strand.
ACCAAGGCCGCATGACAAATATCGGTCCAATCCGAGACCGTTTAACACCCGCACACGAAAAGAGGTAGAAAGGGACACCGGACGACATAGGAGCGTCAGATTGCAAAACGGACAATGGGAAAAATGCTCGGATGCATGAGACGAACATGTATGCAAATGAAATGCACATGATGACATGTTATGAGATGCATGACACGCAAGCAATGACAAGTCAACAACAGTGAATAACTAGAGGACACCTGGCACATCGGTCTCGGGGCGTTACAATCGCGCTCCCGAGGGTCATCTTTATTTTAACCCCCCCGGGGCCAGTGCTTCTCTAAGTGTTGGTCCAACCTGGGCGATGTCCAGCGCCCCCTGGGCAACCAGGGTCTATGCCAACCTGACATCTTGCCCATCCGGTGTGCCCTGAGAACGAGATATGTGCAGCTCCTATCGGGATTTGTCGGCACATTCGGGCGACTTTGCTGGTCTTGTTTTACCATTGTCGAAATGTCTTGTAACCGGGATTCCGAGTCTGATCGGGTCTTCCTGGGAGAAGCAATATCCTTCGTTGACCATTAGAGCTTGTGATGGGCTAAGTTGGGACAACCCTGCAGGGTTTGAACTTTCGAAAGCCATGCCCGTGGTTATGTGGCAGATTGGAATTTTTTAATATACGGTTGTAGATAACTTGACACTTAACTTAATTAAAATGAATCAACCGTGTGTGTAACCGTGATGGTCTCTTCTCGGTGGAGTCCGGGAAGTGAACACAGTCTTGTGTTATGCTTGAACGTAAGTAGCTTCAGGATCACTTCTTGATCACTTATAGCTTCTCGACCATGCGTTGCTTCGCTTCTCGCTCTTATTTGCGTAAGTTAGCCACCATATATGCTTAGTGCTTGCTGTAGCTCCACCTAACTACCCTTTCCTACCCATAAGCTTAAATAGTCTTGATCTCGCGGGTGTGAGATTGCTATGTCCTCGTGACTCACAGATACTTCCAAACAGTTGCAGGTGCCGATGATACCAGTGCAGGTGATGCTACCGAGCTCAAGTGGGAGCTCGATGAAGATCTTCATCGTTGTGTTGTGTCTTTTCCGGTTGATTAGTAGTGGAGCCCAGCTGGGACGATCGGGGATCTAGCAATTGGGGTTGTCTTATTTATTTTGGTTTCGTAGTCGGACCTTGATTGTACTTTGGATGATGTATGTTTAACTTGTAATTGTGTGAAGTGCCGATTGTAAGCCAACTCTTTATCCCTTTGTTATTCAGTACATGGTATTGTGTGAAGATTACCCCTCTTGCGACAAACCTACCATGCGGCTATGCCTAAAAGTCGTTCCCCGACACGTGGGAGATATAGCCGCATTGTGGGTGTTACAAGTTGGTATCAGAGCCTTCCCCGACTTAGGAGCCCCCTGCTTGATTGAATCGCTGACGTTGTTGAGTCTAGAAGAAAATGTTTTGAGTCTTAGGATTATATATATCGGAGAGTAGGATTCTTTTTACTCCTCAGTCCCTTCATTGCTCTGTTGAGGTCTCCTGACGTAGAAGTTTTGACTTTTCTCTCCTCAAATTTCACGATTTTTTTAGGATCACGCGGGTATCTTTGAATCATTCCGATAGACTTGTGACGAGAACATTGTTCTTGGTGCCTCCTGACATTTAGGGGTTGTGGCAGTGTCCCGGGGAGTTGAGCCCCGAGGTGTTGTCATCACAATTTTATCGTTGCAGTTCTGGAATACCTGAGTTCACCGACATCGAAAATCTCTTTTATGCAGTTGTTGGTGAGATAACCTCGATGCCACCCAGTACTGTGGTGGGAGTTCGGGAGTATTGCCATAACTCGTATAATGGATGCTTTTCAAAGGTTGAGGTAAATGATTTCCGAAGGTTTCTTGGTTATGTGTTGAAGGATGGATACAGGTGGATGTAGGATTTGCTAGTTGGGTGAGATATTATGCTTCCCCTGTATCCCCAACAGCTGATTGCATAACCAGAAAGTTTCGGGAGTTTATAAGTGGGAATTCAAGTATCACGTAGGATATCATTCCAACAGACACATGATACGATATGGGGTCCATCATATGTTTGTTCCTGCTTATTCTGCAAGCCAATCCTTTGTTTTGTTTTTCAGTTGTGGTATTCGAGTTGCTTCGAAGTCAAATGTTGATTCCATACCTTTCCTAAGCGGTGTTCTCATATTCCTATTTGAATATAAATCCTTCTTGATCTTCGAGTTTGCCATCTCAATTTCTTATGAACCGGTGTGTCTCTATTCAAGTGGATCCGATCATTTCAACATCCACAAGATCAATTCTAAGTTTTTTCTCAACGGTATTTGTTTCATCCGTCCCAAGTTGCCTTTGTTTTCCTGCCCTCCCACCCTTTCTTTTTCTTCAAGGACTTAGATTTCTGAATCAAGTATCCATCTTACAGATGTGAAGTTTCTTCATTCTTTTCCTCAATGTTTTTACCCTGTGGTTCTCATGAAGATGCTCTGCAAGTTTATCATTCTTCATTCTTTTTCTTCTCCGGTGGTTTCAATTCAAGGTCTGTTGATCACATCCTTTTCCTCGTTTCAAATGCTTTTCCCATGCCGGTGCACCTCATAATCATTCCCCGCTTTCTATTCAATTGTTCCGGAGTGCTGAAGATATCTCGAAGATTCATGTTTCCACTCTGCATTCGTTCAAGCTTCAAGCCATTTAATTCAACCAATGCATTCTCTCGTTTAAATCGCTCAACGCTATATCCTTTGAGTGGGCCCTAACCCATCGGTCTTTTCCCAGGATCTTACCTGACTCTTCTATGTTCTCGGAGCTATTCTGAAATCTTCTAAAGTTTGACGTAAGAATGAATTTTCATCAGTCAAATGTCTTTCTCCAAGATCTTTCAAATTCTTTTCATTGTTGGTTCAACCTTTCTAATTTTCATTCCGGAGTGCCTCAACAATTCATGGTGGTGTTTCTCATCGCCATTCTCATCATTTGAAGATGAAAGAAGAAGTGTTTCCTCTAAATCTTGGTTCGTTCTCTCGAAGATTCGTGGTTCTAGTTTGAGGCCATCCTCTCATAATTGTTTTGATTGTGAGAATTCTTTTCAACCATCTGGAGCATTTTAGGAGGTTTTTAGTTTGATTCTTCGGAGCCCATCATCTTAGAATTATTCATTCCAGCTTTTAGATCTCGTTCTCCAAATCATACTGATGCATCATTCAAGTATTCTCTAATCAGCTCAGGATCTCTTCGTTCTCTTGTATCAAATTCTCTCAACTATCTTCATTCGTTTTTTAATTCTTCCGGGCGAATTGTGATTTTTGCTACTTTCCTGTTCAATTCTTACAGTGGTTCGTTCAAGAGTTCCCTTCCTTGGTTATCATATCAATTCACTCCTTCTTCCCGATCCTATCGGTGGATAGTGCAAGACCTTCCCAAGTTTGCGCAATATCTATTTTAATCCTTTCCAATGAGAATAAGTAGTATGACAAATCCGTTGCTTGTCATCAATTTAAATTGGTGAAGGATACACATAACATAATTCTTATTCTTGCTTCATCCAAATGATGGATTCATTCTTCTGGAGTTTGTTCATGATGAGTAAATTCTCGGTTCAAGTGCTTCATACTTTCCCAGAGTTCCAAGCTCCCTCAATTATATCGTCGCAAAGCTCCATCTAAATCATTGCAAGGCTTCACCTTGTGTTGTCAACTTCTCTTTTTTTTATCATCATTTTTTACCGGAGTTCTTCATGGAGGCTCTACATCGTGGTTCGTCAAGGATTCTTTTCATTCTTCAATTGTTTTTCAAGATTTCTCTCAAAGTTATGATCCGCTAAGCTATACTCCAAATAAACATGGTGCTCAACACATGTTTAGTTTTGAGGAGTTCAAGTATTCTTCATCTTGCATTCCAAAGTGCAATTCTTTCATATCTCATCTTTTGTGGTGGTGTTATGTCACTCTTGACAATTTCCTTCATGCTTCATGATTCAGAAGTTGTCCGGAATGACATATTATAAACCCATCATTTTTCAATTCGTTCATGAGAACCTTTAAAACCCATCAATCTCTTCTTTGGAATTATCTTGGGTTGTATTGCACCTAAAGCTTTTCCCTAAGGATTGTTGCTATTTATGGTGCTTATAAATGACCCAAGTTCTTCATTTATCCTCCCAGTGAAATAAGCTTCTCGTCTTCTTGTTGATATCAATCCAATCTTTTGTTTCCGTAGTGGCAGAATTTCGCCTCAATTTTGAGAAGTTTTCCATAAGCCCACTACAAGTTTATTCGTTTCGTTGTTGGTTTTCCAACAACTCCGTTATAACCTTCTTGGAAGGGTGCTCTCCAAGCTCTTTTGTGGCAGAAGTTGGCATTTTCTTCTCCATTCTTTCATTCCAATGATCTATATTCTATTCGCTCTTCCGGAGGCATTGTGATGTTGGTCTCTTCACTCATCATCTCGAGTTGTGATGATCGTGTTCTTTTCGTGCTTATCCATTTAACCGGAGTGTTGTGCCCTCTACTCAAGTTCTTTTCGCCTTATCAAGTCTTGCATCTCTTTTCAACCAGAGTGCTGTCCGAACTTGTTCTTCGTTGTTCCTCTTTTCTAACGGAGTGTTTTCAACTTTGTTCATATCCGTTGTATTCCTTCTTTCAATTTGTTCCACCTCGCAAGATTCTATGGGTTCACTCGTTTGTTGAAGAAGCAACTTAGTTTACCTCTTATCTTCCTCTTCCTTTTTCCCTCCGGTGCCATGCTAGATCTCGGGACGAGATCCTCTCGTAGTGGTGGAGTGTTGTAACGCCCCGGATATAACTTTCCATATTTGTAACTCCGACTCTTGCCTTTTCCGGAGATGCGATGTGAGATTCCCTTCGTGGTTGGGTTTTTGTATTCGTTTTGCATTTTGTTCGTGTCATGCATTTCATATCATGTCATCATGTGCATCGCATTTGCATTCATGTCCGTCTCGTGCATCCGAGCATTTTCCCCGTTGTCCGTTTTGCAATCCGACACTCCTACATGCTCCGACGCACCCCTCTTGTCTCTTTTCGTGAGTGGGTGTTAAACGTTCTTGGAATGGACTAAGATTTTCCAAGTGGCCTGGGTACACCACTGGTAGACCACCTGTCAAATTTCGTTCCATTTGGAGTCCGTTTGATACTCCAACGGTTAACCGGGTAACCGCGAAGGCCTCTTGTGTGTTGTAGCCCAACACCCCTTCAAAACAGCCCACTAACCCATCCAAACCACTTCCATGTCCTCCGTTGTCGTATCATGATCGTGTGGGTGAAAACTACACCCCATTTGGACACTCCAAACTCCCTCTAACTATAAATACGTGTCCCCCTCCGAAATTTCACGGACGAAACCCTAGATCCACTCCTCCACCGCACATCCGGACGCGTCCGCGCCGCGCCGGACATGTCCACCGCCGCTGCCACGTCGCTCCGACCAATGAGAGGCCGCCACGTCACCCCGCCGCCGCTCTCTCACCTATCCTCGCCGTCGTCCTCCTCCACTGCGCGGGCCCTGAGGCCCACGGCCGGCCCACTCGCGCCCGCGCCGAGCCCGAGCGGCACGAGCCCCACGTGCGTCATCTGCCGCTGCACCTTGCCGACATTTCGCCGGAATCCCTCTCCTCCGCCACTGCCATGGAAGCCGCCGCCCCGATGTGTCACCGTCACCGCGCGCCAACCCGATGCCGGCTTCACCTCTGCAGCCTCCCGTCGCCCTCTCGCGGGATCCGCCCCGCCACCGCACGTCCTTGTCTACCGGAGCCGCACCGCCGCCCTCCCGCTTCCTCGTCCGACCCCGCCACCGACGAGCTCCCTGCCTCACCTCCCTCGCTGATCCGCTCCGGATCCGGTGGATCTCGGACCCGCGTCATGCTGCCGTGCTCCTTCGCCGTCATCCGCCCGTCCCGCGTGCCCCGGGAGCCTCGCCGGAGCTACGCCAGGGGTCACCGCCGTCGACCTGCTCCGCGCTCGGGGATGACCTCGACGCCACGTGGGCCGCGCCACGTCCATGGCCCAGATCCAAAGCCCAGCCTGCCTCCTCCTCTAACTAGGCCGAGCCCATGGTGAGCTCCAGCCTATACTTCGCCCCGTGCGCCTGATAGCTATCTGTCGGCCACCTTGTTTTTTTTCCTGAAACGACTAAGTCCCTTAATTCTAGCATCATATAGGCATTTTGTGAGGGTCATATATCTATGCTCGGTGCACCAAATCATGCATATGGTATATAAAAATGTTCATCGTGAGATGCTCTTCATTTCATTCCATTGTGTCATGCTTGTTTGAGTTCATCTTGATACCCTAATCATTGATGCAAGAGTGCTATAAATTGTTAACTGCTGCTACTTATCAGTTTATGATGATTTGTCATTTTTGTTGCATTTGATGTGTGCATCATATGAGTATGAGCTCTACATGTGTTTTGAACTATGTCATGCCATCTTTACAGGGGTGATTGCCATGTATTTTTTTGATCTATGTGGTGACTAGCACAAGCATGAAAAGTAGCCTCCGCAATGTTGCTGATTTCAGTGATTTAGGATGTTGCTAAGTCATTTTCCTGGTGTTATTTTGATGCCATGTAAACTTGATGCTACAGTGATATCCATGCTTGTTTTTGGATACTTTAGTAAAGATGTTTTGAACATATGGTTATGCTCTATACATCCACGCCCCTGTTTGCAATTATGGAGTACCGTAGCATGTCTTGTTCTTGCTCTACTTTTGCTATAAAATTTTCCTGGCAGATTGTTTACATGTTAATCAATTTTGCCATGGTTGTTGCTAATGATCCATGCATGCTATGAACTTGCTCTTGCCATGGTTAGCTTCATGAACATGTCATCTTGCTCTTGGTATGCTTATCTTGTCATGCAATGACTTGTGGTGAGTGGTTTGAGCTTGCAAAGTTGCCTTCATAACTCTGTTTATGCCATGCTCTGTTTTTCTGCTAAGTTTGTAACTGTTAATAAAACTTGCTATGTTTACATGGGTGCCATCATATCTTCTGTGCCTTCTTGGCTCTTGATCATTAAGGGACTTTTGTTCTATGCATTTAGTAGATTCATTCTATGCCTTGTATTTCTATGGTATGTTCCTGTATCATGCTGTTTGATTTCTCTAAACATGGCTTCCTGATGTTATTCCTGGCATGTTAGTATTTTCACTAAGTCTGTGATGTTGATATCTTTTTGCACTTTTGCCATGCTTGTTTGAACCTCCTCTTATGTGATTTAGCCGTAGCTCAATGTTCATTTTTTGTCAAGAATCTTGAGTACATCACTGCCATACGCCTTGTTGATATGTTGGGGTGCAGTAGTTTAGTTCTTTGTTAAATTCTAGATGGCGTCGTGCTGGTAATCGCAGAATTGTGCCATTCTTGTTTTGCTTGCCATTTGCAAACCGTGCATCCATTTCCGTTGATTTTTATATCAATTTCAACCGAAATCATCTCATCTTTACAACGGCATAGTTGGTTTTCTAAGTTGATTCCTTGATCATTCTTTCCCTTCCAGAGCACGCATATGCATTGCATATCATATCTTGCCTATCATACCATATATTGCATCATGTTGCTTGTGCATTGCACCGTGATTGATTGTTGTTCCATTGCTTGTGTTCTTGCTTTGTGTAGAGTCGGGAGACGAGTACGTGTTCGAGGAACCTATTGAGTACGCTAACGAGGATCGAGCTTTCGACAACTTTGAGTACATTGTAGGCAAGATGACCATACCCTCGAAATCACTTCTATCTTTGCTTGCTAGTTGTTTGCTCTATTGCTATGCCACGCTGCCTACCACTTGCTATATCATGCCTCCCATATTGCCATGTCAAGCCTCTAACCCACTTTCCTAGCAAACCGTTGTTTGGCTATGTTACCGCTTTTGCTCAGCCCCTCTTATAGTGTTGTTAGTTGCAGGTGAAGATGAAGCTTGTTCCATGTTGGAACATGGATATTGTTGGGATATCATTATTATCTCTTATTTAATTAATGCATCTATATACTTGGTAAAGGGTGGAAGGCTCGGCCTTATGCCTGGTGTTTTGCTCCACTCTTGCCGCTCTAGTTTCCGTCATACCAGTGTTATGTTCCTTGATTTTGCGTTCCTTACACGGTTGGGTGTTATGGGAACCCCTTGACAGTTCGCTTTGAATAAAACTCCTCTAGCAAGGCCCAACCTTGGTTTTACCATTTGCCTCACCATAACCTACTTTTCCCTTGGGAGGCGTGCTCCCGAGGGTCATCTTTATTTTAACCCCCCGGGCCAGTGCTTCTCTAAGTGTTGGTCCAACCTGGGCGATGTCCGGCGCCTTTAGGCAACCATGGTCTATGCCAACCCGATGTCCTGCCCATCCGGTGTGCCCTGAGAACAAGATATGTGCAGCTCCTATCAGGATTTGTCGGCACATTCGGGCGGCTTTGCTGGTCTTGTTTTACCATTGTCGAAATGTCTTGTAACTGGGATTCCGAGTCTGATCTGGTCTTCCTGGGAGAAGGAATATCTTTCTTTGACCATGAGAGCTTGTGATGGGCTAAGTTGGGACACCCCTGCAGGGTTTGCATTTTCGAAAGCCGTGCCCGCGGTTATGTGGCAGATGGGAATTTGTTAATATCCGGTTGTAGATAACTTGATACTTAACTTAATTAAAATGAATCAACCGTGTGTGTTACCGTGATGGTCTCTTCTCAGCGGAGTGCGGGAAGTGAACACGGTCTTGTGTTACGCTTGAACGTAAGTAGCTTCAGGATCACTTCTTGATCACTTATAGCTTCTCGACCGTGCGTTGCTTCGCTACTCGCTCTTATTTGCGTAAGTTAGCCACCATATATGCTTAGTGCTTGCTGCAGCTCCACCTCACTACCCTTTCCTACCCATAAGCTTAAGTAGTCTTGATCTCGCGGGTGTGAGATTGCTGAGTCCTTGTGACTCATAGATACTTCCAAACAATTGTAGGTGCCGATGTTACCAGTGCAGGTGATGCTACCGAGCTCAAGTGGGAGCTCGATGAAGATCTTGATCGTTGTGTTGTGTCTTTTCCGGTTGATCAGTAGTGGAGCCCAGTTGGGATGATCGGGGATCTAGCAATTGAGGTTGTCTTCTTTTATTTTGGTTCCGTAGTCGGACCTTGATTGTACTCTGGATGATGTATGTTTAACTTGTAATTGTGTGAAGTGCCGATTGTAAGCCAACTCTTTATCCCTTTCTTATTCAGTACATGGGATTGTGTGAAGATTACCCCTCTTGCGACAAAACTACCATGCGGCTATGCCTCTAAGTCGTGCCTCGACACGTGGGAGATATAGCCGCATTGTGGGTGTTACATCTCCTCATGGAACTTCTTCAACTGGGAAACGTGAAACACATCATGCTCCTGACAAACCTTCGGGTAACTCCAACTTGTAGGACACTTCTCCCATACGTTCCAGAACTTGGTATGGTCCTACAAATCTTGGGGATAACTTTCTTTTGACTCCAAATTGTTGAACTCCTCGGAGTGGTGACACACGGAGATATGCTCTGTCTCCGATTCCATAGGCTACCTCCTTACGTTTAGTACTAGCATAACTCTTCTGCCTGGACTGAGCTACCTTCAATCTATCGCGAATCAACTTAACTGTAACACCCTCGATGCGACTATAGCTCCCACGTGTCGAGGCACGACTTAGAGGCATAATCGCATTGAAGGCAATGTCGCATGTTAGGCAATCTTCACAACATCCCATGTAATATAAATAATAAAGGGGAGATAACATATCTGGATTACACTCGCCACGTCAATCAAGTACATAAATAACATTACATCATCCAAACACTCATGGCCCGACTACTGCGCCAAAATAAAAGATAACCCAACATGCGACACGGTCCCGTTCACCCCCAAGTGGGCACCAGTACTGTTCATCAGGAAAGGAAATATAGTAACATTGAGAGTCCTCGTCGAACTCCCACTTGAGCTCAAGCGCGTCACATGGAGCGGAATCATCAGGCCCTGCATCTGGTGTAATAGTAATCTGTGAGCCACAGGGACTCAGCAATCTCGCACCCTCGCGATCAAGACTATTTAAGCTTAATAGGTATGACAAGGTAAATATATGGAGCTGCAGCAAGCAACTAGCGAATATGGTGGCTATCCTGTTCGCAAAAGAGAGCGAGAAGAGGAGGCAAAGCGCGAATGCATAACTAGAGAGCAACCTGCGCAAACATTACTCCAACACCGTGTCCACTTCCCGGACTCCGCCGAGAAGAGGCCATCACGGTAACTCACACGGTTGATTCATTTTAATTAAGTTAAGGTTCAAGTTATCTACAACCGGACATTAACAAATTCCCATCTGCCCGTAACTGCGGGCACGGCTTTCGAAAGTTCAAATCCCTGCAGGGGAGTCCCAACTTAGCCCATGACAAGCTCTCACGGTCAACGAAGGAATAGACCTCCTCCCGAGACGTTCCGATCAGACTCGGTACCTCGGTTCTTCAAGACACTTCGACAGGTTAAAACGAATCTAGCAACACCGTCGAAATGTGCCGACAAATCCCGATAGGAGTTGCACATATCTCTTTCTCAGGGCACACTCAGATTGTCTAAACTTCACGTAGGCCAGCCCAGAGTTGCC
>NC_057806.1:184932948-184935378 GCF_018294505.1 Triticum aestivum
TTTAAATAAGATGACCCTCGGGCTCCGGAAACCCAAGGGAAAAAGAGGCTAGGTGTCAAATGGTAAAACCAAGGTTGGGCATTGCTGGAAAAGCTTTAATCAAGGCGAACTATCAAGGGGTTCCCATTATAACCCAATCACGTAAGGAACGCAAAATCCGGGAACATAACACCGATATGACGAAAACTAGGGCGGCAAGAGTGGAACAAAACACTAGGCGAGAGGCCAAGCCTTCCACCCTTTACCAAGTATATAGATGCATTAAGATAACAAGATAATATAATGATATCCCAACAAGTAAATAATGTTCCAACAAGGAACGGTCTCCAATCTTCACCTGCAACTAGCAACGCTATAAGAAGGGCTGAGCAAAGCGGTAACATAGCCAATCAATGGTTTGCTAGGACATGGTGGGTTAGAGGTTTGACATGGCAATTTGGGAGGCTTGAAAGAAAGTGGTAGGCATCGTAGCATTGGCATAGCAAAAGAGCGAGCAATCTAGCATAGCAAAGATAGTAGTGATTTCGAGGGTATGATCATCTTGCCTGCACAGTTGTCAGAGTTGACTGGATCCTCGAAAGCAAACTCAACGGGCTCCTCGTTAGCGAACTCATCTCCCGGATCTACCCAAACAAGACAAACAAGCAACAAGGACACAATCAACCACGTGCACGGATCAAACAATATGATGCAAGGATGGTATGCTATGCGGGATGCGATGCGGGATGCATACGCAAGATTTGACAAGGGATGCATGAAACTGGCCTCAACTTGGGAATCCAAGTGTGCCACTGGAAAGATGAGATGAAATCGCTTGAAAACGATATAAAGAACGCCGGAATCGGAGTTACGGTTTGGAAATGGCAAGCAATTCAAATATGACACCGGTCTGCGATTTACAGCAAGTAGCCATCTAAATGCAAAGAGATGAACATGCTACAACACCCAAACATGGCATAAAAATACATGGCAGGGATGCATTCATGATGCTTAACAAAAGTCTAGCACTAAGCTACAGCCAATTCATCCATTAACAGGTTCAAACAAGCATGGCAAAAATGCATATGGCAAACAGATTTCAGACTTAGTGAAATTAACACTTGTCTGAAATTTCAGATCAGGTAGCACTCTTCGGAGCAACAAAACTATATGCTACATGAGCTGAACATGGAAAAGTAAAGCATGGCATGGAGCTACTCAAAGATCTTAACAAAAGTCCCTTAGTGACCTTGAGCCAAAAGGGATCATAAAATACAATTGCAAGCATGTGAACATGGCAAAAACATAATCAGTTCTCAGACTTATTGAAAACTGGAGCATGCTGAAAACAGATATCAAGTAGGCATGTTTACGAGCTCGATGCACTCACTACAGAGCAAGTCATGGCAAGCTAAGCATACACCCATCAAGAATACACAAAATTCAAGCTAGACATGGCAAGAACAATAACATAGCATGCATGGATCAACTACAACAACATCGGCAAAATCGCTAACAAGTAGACAATCTGCCTAGATTCACGAAGTAGCAAAAGTAGAGCTCGATTGACTCAAGCTAGGTTGCTCCATAATTACAAACAAAGACATGGATGGATATAGAACTACAAGATCAACAAAACATCCTTACTGATCATCCTCAAAAGAGGCATGGATCACTAGGAAACAACATGAACATATGGCCATATGAGATAAACAGATCAAGGACTTAGTGGAAATGCTAAGTCTCTGAAATCAGCATTACCAAGTGCCTCACTTTGCAAGCTTGTGCTAGTCACCACACACATCACAAAAATACATGGGTTGCACCTCTGGAAAGATGGCAAAACCCTTAACAAAACATATGTAGAGCTCATGGGCATATCATGCACACAATAATCATGGCAAAAATGACAAATATCTAAATGGAGTAGCAGATCTGACAAATATCTCAAGTAGCATTCTTCTAACAGCATTTCGGGCATCAAGATGAACTCAAATGAAAATGATGCAATGAGATGAAATGATGTACTCTCTGAGATGAACATTTTGATGTGCTATATGCCCAAAACGGAGCTACGGATGCGGAGTTACGGCATGATGAACAACGCAAAATAATTAGGGTTAGGAGGGGAAAGTCAACCGAGTGGATCTCCTCAGATCCAGATATGCACACTTCCCGAGGCAGTCGCCGGAGAACACTGTAGATGCCGACGAACTCGCCGGAGAGGAGGGGCCGGCTGGAGGACTTGCCGGAGTTGGGGAGGAGCGGCCGGAGCGGCGTTCCGCGGCGATGGGCGGGGCGGCTGGCGAGCTTGTGGCGGTGTGGCGACAACCTGCGGCACCGGCCGGCGAGGAGGTTGGCGCCGGCGGGGAGCCTGTCGCGGCGAAGCGGCGAGGATCACGGCGGCGTCGGGCGCCGGACGAGGGGAAGGAGGCGGCGGGGCGGACGGGC